>NC_083583.1:26651598-26891598 GCF_027579695.1 Neoarius graeffei
TCAGTAACTGCTTTATCCTGGTCAAGGTCATGGTGGATCATCCATGGTCTATCCCAGGAATACTGGGAATGAGGCAGGAGTATAGTGTACACCGAATGGGATGCCAGTCCATCACAGGGCACTGTGCACACACATTCACACACTCATTCACATCTAGGGGCAATTTAGAGTCCCCTGAATCCACCTAATTGCCTGTCTTTGAAAGTGGGAGGAAACAGGAGAACCTGAGGTAAACCCACATGGAGAACTTAAGCTTCAAGACCTGGAAAAAGCTCTCCGGCTAAGGTGCTTAACGTGGTACGGCCACGTACAGAGAAGCAATGGGTGGACGGAACAGATTTTGGATTTCCAAGTTAGAGGAAATAAGAAGAGGGGTAGACCCCGTAAGACCTGGGGTGAGCATGTGACAAAGGATCTCAAAGTGTCAGGTCTCAGAGCTGTTGATGCTAAGGAGCGACAAGTATGGAAGAGGGCGTTACGTCGCCATGTAACGTCAGACCCGCTAGGAAGTGGAAAATGTGACGTTAAACCAGATAGTGAGTGAGTGAGTGAGTGAGTGAGTGAGTGAGTGAGAACATGCACCAGAACCCCATACAGACAGAAACCCAAGTGCAGTGAGGGTACAACACTGACTACTGCGTCTTTTTTTTTTCTCAACAAATCGTGAATTAGAGATTTGTGAGCAGCTGTAGCAAATCGCTTGCTCCTCACCTTCTGCAGAAAGGTTGAATTTACAGCACTATCACCATGTTTCATACGTCTGTAATGAGTCACTATAGGGTCAGCCAGAACTGGAGATACTCTGGCTTATAGATCAAGAAGCTGTTGCTTTATGAAAGATGTTTAAAGCAAATAGAGGCTTTCAAAGAAGGTCATAGATGGTGAATGAATTCTCTTCTGGAGGAATGAAAAGGTTGTGCAGGAAGGTGAATTCTCTGTGTGTGTGTGTGTGTGTGTGTGTGTGTGTGTGTGTGTGTGTGTGTGTGTGTGTGTGTGTGTGAGAAAGAGAGAGAGACTGCCGGAAGTAGGGGTGACAAAATCAGACAGCTGTAAATATAAAGAATAAAGGGCACAAGTTAAAACCATGTGCCACTGCAAGAGGTGTGACTGTTCCTCAGCGTCATGAGGAAAAAGCATTTGTCACTGTACACAATTATTGCCCCCCTTTGTAAAGATTAGTAAAAAGGGTTTGAAAAAAAAATCCACCTTTTGGTGAAGTCGTTTCATCTCACACTGAAAAAAAATGAGAAAAAACCAACCTTATTTGAAATAAATTTATTCAGAGAAAAACAAATCTCTCATCAAGAAAGTTATTTTCTAAAAAAACACGTGTCACTGTTACTGAAACCCTGCATTTAATACTTTGTACAACCTCCTTTTCCCAGTAAAACAGCACTGAGTCTCTCCTATAACATTTTATAAGGTTGGAGATACAGAGCAGGGCGTCTGAGACCATTCCTCTTTACACAATCTCTCCAGATCATCCAGGGTCCGAGGCCCTCTCTTGTGCCCTCTGCTCTTCAGCTCGCCCAACAGGTTTTCACTGTGGGACTGAGATGGCCAGGGCAGAAGCTTGATTCTGTGGTCAGCGAACCATTTTTGTGTTGATTTGGACATATGCTTCGGCTCACTGTCCTGCTGGAAGATCCAGTGACAACCCAGTTTTAGTTTCCTGGCAGAGGCAGCCAGATTTTGATTTAAAATGTCCCGGTATTTCATGGAATCCATGATGCCATGTACCCTAACAAGGTTTCCAGGGCCTTTGGAGTAAAAACAGCCCCAAAACATCACAGAACTTCCAGCATATTTTACAGTTGGGATTGGGTTCTTTTCATTATAGCCATCCTTCTTTTTACACCAAACCCACCTTGAGTGTTTATTGCCAAAAAGCTCCATTTTTGTTACATTAGATCATAGAACACAGTTCCAGTCAAAGTTATAGTAGTGTTTCCCAAACTTCAGGTGCTTATGTTAGGGTTACCTGACAGAAAAGGCTTTTTTTCTGGCATACCTTCCAAATAACCTTTTGGCATGGAGGTAGAGTCTGATGGTGGTTTTGTATACTTGGAAACCCCAAGATTGTACTTTTTCTTGTAATTCATCGACAGGGATCCTTGGGGATTTTTCGCCTCTCTTACCCTCCTCCTCACTGTACATGGAGCAGAATAAACTTGTGTCCTCTTCCAGACAAGTCTGTAACAGTTCCAGTTGATGTCCACTTTTTTATTATTGCCCTAACAGTGGAAATGGACATTTTCAGGCGAGTTGCTATTTTTTATAACCATTCCCTGACTTATGAAGGTCAACACACTTGTCTCTCATTTGGTTTGTGTGTTCTCTTATCTTTCCCATGTTGATGAATGACTAAGGGAATTTGGCCTCTGTGTCACCACATATTTGTACCCCAGTTAATCAGGAAGTCATGGATTACAGCTTGAATGTTCCTACACACTCCAATCAATTCAAAAATGTTCAGTTACATTGTGTTCACTCCAGGGGCACCAATAATAGTAGCACATGTGTTTTTGTTCAAAATAATTATTTCTTGAGGAGGGATTTGTTTTTCTTTGAATGCATTTTTCAATTTATTTCAATTAAAGGTTGGATGTTTCTCATTTTTTCAGTGTGAGATGAAGCTACTTCACCAAAACGTGGATTTTTTTTTTCTAACCCTTTTTACTAGTCTTTACAAGCAGTGCCAATAATCATGGAGGGCACTGTATATGCCAAAGTCATTTATGGGAGGTTTTATTTCCAGCGGCTGCTCCACTGATCAATAGGAAGTACGAGGCTCTCTGGAGTTCAGACCCTACAAATGAAGCTGGAACACTAGAGGAACATGGAACAATTATATGACCTGTCCTAGTCAGGCATGTAACGATATGTTGTGTGACAATAAATCACAATATAAATTTATGATGATTCAAGTCAATTAAATAAAAAAATGAATCACGATTATTATCAGGCTGCATAATCTCTTAGTTTCTCCTTGCTGTAATTGCATTGTTTAGACAGCAGAGGGCACAATAGAGAGTTCCTCTCGAAGTTTCTTCCTCATGTCGTCTGAGGGAGTTTTTCCTTGCCACCATTGCCACAGGCTTGCTCATTGGGGATAAATTAGGGATTAAAATTAGCTCATGTTTAAAGTCTTTAATTTTCTGTAAAGCTGCTTTGCGACAATGTCTGTTGTTAAAAGCGCTATACAAATAAATTTGACTTGACAGTAGTATACCGTAACAGAATGCATGTGATTTCATCTAGGCGGAAGTAACACAGCTCTAATGCAGCAAAAACACAAAAAAGCAGATCTAAGCTGGGATAGAGCTGTTATGCCACTGACTGTACAAATAGATTTAACAAGAAATCAGAGCTCTCTTTTTACAGACTGCTGAAAGCTGAAGAGAAGAGAAGCAAATGGAGGTTGTATTTAACGCTTATTCTCCAAAGACGAAGTGAATATCGGTGAATAATAACCGAGACTTCACTGAGCCTGAGGTGGATAAATTGTTTTAGTATAAATACGGAGGTGATTATTTTAAAAACTTTTTTTAAAATCAAATTTTAAAAAATCATTTATTTCAAACACCAAAAGCAGCATGCAAATGTAATAACGGCGCGACACAGACTTGTGTCACATATCTATGCCGAGTCATAAAATACATTGTTTTGAGATAAAATAAATCACAATTCCACTTTACCTTTGAATAGTTTTAGACCAAACTTCATAGCATCGTTAGTGTTTTAGGAGCAGAATTTTCTTTCCTAATTTGTAATTCTTCCTCACTTACGGTGACGAAGCGATTGGCCACCATTTTGCCAAGTCGCTCGAGGTGATTATCGAGAAATAGTCCGAATTTCTCAACCAAATAGGTGCGCAAGATTTCCTATAATCACCTCCATATTTATACTAAAAAAGTTTATTAAGAAAAAGCCTATTTGTTATTAACTTTTTTCATTTTTAATAAAAGGAATATTTTAGTTAATAGGCTATTATATTTTACTCAGACCTTTACAAATGTGAGCAAATAAGTGTTCTTGATTATTAAGAAAATGAAACAAGAGTTGTTTTTTTAATTGAATAAAAGGAATATTTAAGTAGATAAAGAATAGGAAAATAAATATTGCATTTTTTTTGGTAACAAAATTTTCTTCATTTAATATTTTTTCAAGAACATCATGGGAAAATCGAATCATGAATCCAGTACCGTCAACTGAATCGAATCTTTACATGCCTAGTCCTAGCTTATCTGCCGCACATATATTTTTGACTCTAAATGTAGTGATTTTATTGCTAAAATGCGACTAAATTAAAAATAATTTAATGTGAGTCAGGTGTATCCTAATAATCGCTGCTTTTTGAATTATGTGCCTTCTCAGTGTAGGCGTGCGCTTGTAAATGAACTCTATTAGAAGAACTGAGCCTTGTTATAATTGTTTACACATTTTACATATAGGACAAGGTGTTTATTTTTAAGTCAGAAGTGTGCCCCTGAAATATTTTATGACAGTTCCAAATGCTTATCCATGGGCAGTTACACATACAGTATACATTATAAATAACAAATAGCATTGTTTTGTGCAGTAATTGTGATATGATGATATTTATTATACAGTAGGTCAACAGCAAATGAATACTTCCTTTACTTTGTTTAATCACATTTTATTGGTTACTAGTTGATATGATAAGCAATAGGATTAACCAACCAGAATAATGCTTCCCCCCCCCAAGAGATTTATGGTATCTCTGGTTTTATGGTAAGATAAGATGTAATTTCCCCCTGTATTACACACATTGTTTGTTTGTTTGTTTGTTTGTTTCCTGGTTTTTTTCCCATTAATTTTAATTTCCCCCATTCATCTCCAATTTAGTATTGGTTAATTCCCACCCACCCACCAGCACTCTTCTATCATCCTGTCCAAAATCTAACAACCAGGAAGGGTGAAGGCTTTCATGTGCTTCCTCCATGTAGAACTATCCAACTGCATCATGCAGCACCACAGGGCAGCATAAACCACTCAGAGGAATGTGTTATTTGTCCTCTTCCACATACATGAGCTCACATATGGCTTGTGTCATTGTGATTGACAGGGAAGGGAGCAGAGCCAGTTATGCACGCTTGAGCACTTTTTACATAGATATTTCATAATATTGTTGTAAAGAAGGCATCTCAATAATCTGGCTTTAGTGATTTACAGTGAAGCAAATAAAGCTGCACCAGTGTGTGTTTTTACATCGCGAGCCAACGTTCTGAAACCAGAGGCGTGATGTGTCATAACAGAGTGTTGGCGTCAAGAGTGATGTATCTACACCTCGGAAATATGAATATTCAGAGCATACCGGCGTTGCTTTAAAAACAGCAGCAGGTGAACCGAGTGTTGAGGTGCTTTTGTTACCCGTGCACATTTATACCACTCTTCAAAACACAAGCAAAGTTGCTGAGCATCATATGCAACATGTAATTACTTCTGTAAAATAATTCATGCTTAAGGGAAATAACACCATCAATGTATATCACATGCTTGTGTCCTTTAAAGCACAAACCAGCCAGATTTTCAGGGGGGAAAAAAGGTCACAGAAAACTGCGCTTGAAAATGAGAGAGAGAGAATCAGAGAGAGAGGTAACGAAGACGAGAGGAGTGGAGAGACTCGTGCAGGCAACGTTTGTGTGATCAGAAATATGTTGAAGAGAAGTAGGAAGCAATTGAGGCACAAAGGCTCGCAGACCTTAGATGCCATAGACAAAGATGTTTGGATAGCACTGGTCTCAGAAAGTAGAATGTCAATGTCAAAAAATGTCACCAAACCTTTCTGGCTGTCCCTTTTACATAGACGTCGATTCCGGCTCTGTTATTACCAATCGTTCCGGCTTCGAGGCAGAATGCGCGTGCGCGCACACACACACACACACACCTCGTTCCACATTTGAAGCGTGAGGCGGAATAAAGATGTAAGCTTCCTGCCTTGAACAGGCTGTGTAAACGGGGTCTTGGACTCCCAGCCACAGTTAGTTATTTTAATCATTTAAAGTGGAACTGTTATAATTTTTTTTACGTCTATTATCATTATTATTCATGCCTCATAGATCATGCCTTAAATAATTAATTGACAAATTCTGAATATCATTAAGCTGTCAAGTAATCTCAGCAAAAGGCCACGCACAGAATGTTTAATGGGAATCCACAATGCACACATGGAACGATCCAGTGGGGAACAAATCGCATGATGTTTGCATAGAGTTATCTGGTTCATACTAGAAATATTTGTGTTTTGGATGAAGTATTCCATTGAATATTGATTCTGCAAACCTTCTTCTTGCCTCACACTGCCAAATTCAACTCAACATTTTCAATCCCATAAGCTCAATCTCATCATACGATTTCCCTCTTTTCTGGCTTTATATCTGAGCATGTGAGAATGCATGCGTGAGAATAAGTGGGGCAGCCAGAAGGGTTCATTGTGTCAGCGTCAGCCGGCCAAAGCCCTCATACATATTAATATCATCATGCTCCAAATTTATTGCCTTGCTTCATTCATCCATAAAAATAAGAAGTTAAAGTTTCTCACTTTGATTTAGAAAAAAAACATGACTTTTTTTTTGTCTAGGCATAAGTAAAAAAAAAAAAATACAATGAATCGGGAAATGTTTTTATTGCATTCATGCGTGTGTGCATCTTGTGTTTTGCAGATGTGAGGAGAACTGTCTAAGCTGCCAAGGGCCTGGAACAAGCTGTACTCAGTGCAGAGATGGATACAACCTGGTCAGCGGTACCTGCATAATCAACGCCACCTGTAACAATAGTAAGCACAAAAGATTCAGCAGGGCTTGAAAATTTTGCAAAACCACATTGCTTGGTTGATATGTTTCACTTGCACTGTGGGACACAATGCCTCTGGCACTCCTTGCACCTCTAAAAAAAAAAGTCCTCACTCTCAAGATTCTGCTTTTATAGAGGGAAAGGACACACAGTGGGAAGGCTGCTACTGACGCTGCCATGTCCTTAGGCAGTTTATTGGGTTTTATTGGTCACTTCCAGTTGATATGGGCTCAGTGTGCGCTATATGAATCCAATTGTAAAATAGAATATAGAATTTATAAAATGCATTTTTCACATATATTAGATATTACAGAACAGTGAAATTCTTTTTCCACATATTCCAGCTTGTGAATAAGCTGGGGTCAGAGTATAGGGCCAGCCATGATATAGTGTCCCTGGGACACAGAGGGTTAAGTACCTTGCTAAAGGGGGCCCAACAGTGGTAGCTTGGCAGTGCCGGAGCTTGAACTCCCCCACCATTAACCACTGAGCCATCACTGCCACATTACTGTGTTACTGTATTGAGTTTGTCAGGCCTGAGCTAATATTATTTATCTCATCTCATCTCATTATCTCTAGCCGCTTTATCCTGTTCTACAGGGTCGCAGACAAGCTGGAGCCTATCCCAGCTGACTACGGGCGAAAGGCGGGATACACCCTGGACAAGTCGCCAGGTCATCACAGGGCTAATATTATATATATATATATATATATATATATATATATATATATATATATATATATATATATATACACACACACACACACACACACACACACACATATATATATATATATATATATATATATATATATATATATATATATATATATATATATATACACACACACACATACACATATATATATATATATATATATATATATATATATATATATATATATATATAAATAAAATTTACCAGCTGGGAGGTCCATATCATGAAATACTGTGACCGAGGTCTTGAAAATACTGACCGAGGCCTTTGGGCCGAGGTCAGTATTTTCAAGGCCGAGGTGACGGTATTTCACGATGCGGACCAGCTTTAAGCTGGTAAATTTTATTTTTATATATATATATATATATATATATATATATATATATATATATATATATATATATATATATGTATGTGTGTATATATATATATATATATATATATATATATTTTTTTTTTTTTTTTTTTTTTTTTCTTTACCAAATTCTAACAAAATGAGAGCGCCCGAAAGGGAAACCATATTTAGAACAAATCTGCTACAAGCTCGTCAGAAACACGCCCTGGCTGCTTGTGGACAGTTTCCCTTCACGAAAACCTCGACCAGCTGCCGTTTACGGGCCACAAGGGCTTCTCTTGACTTGTTGAACTCCGGGTCCGTGAAGATATTTAGTTTTGAGCCGGACTGATTCAGATAGCGCTGGATACTTCTCTGGAAAGACATGAGCGAGGACGGCTCGTACACATCGCCATTTTTCTTTGTTGTGGACATAAAAAATTTGCACAGCAACATGTTTAGTTCTTCGCCAGGTGTGTCTTCCACCTTTCGACCTTCATTTAGGTTTCAACAGAACTTCCCAAAGACATTGAGGTCGTAGGTCGTCTTTTTTGTTGTATTTTCTGCCTTTTGCTCCTCAGTAAACTGCTGGATTTGCTCAGGGTTAGCAACAGTTACAGGTTTTCAGCTTTCTACTGAAATGTTTTCTTTTATTTCGTCTTCATCAGGGTAGTAAACTCACTTTCGCTGTGAACACTGTCATTATCGCTATCCATGCTATAAAATTAATGCTATTATACTGAGAAATGCGAAAATAAATGTTGACAAAAAATTGCTACTATGTTTGTTGTTGTTGTGAACGAGTGAGTCGCCAAAGATCCATAACCGGGGTCCGGATCGTAGGATTCCGGACCGCTCGCGAACCAATCATAGCGCACGATTTAATGGAAACCGGACTGCGAAAAAAATTAAAGTCTATGTGTATATATCTGCAAAGACATCTTTATATAATAATTTTTAAGACTGAAATCTTGCCATTCGCCGTATGTGTAATCTGTAGTTTGATGAATCATTACAGGTATGTTAATACTGGAGTAGAACACTATAGTAAAATTGTTTAGTAACAACGCATTTTTATTATTAGACTGAATTCCTGTAAATTACCTGGTACTATAGAAATGATAACTGTTATCTGAAAATAATCCACACCAGGGTGGGGTTGCATCTCGCCATCTGGAGTGTGTTATTAGATTTGCCAACAATTACTTACTTACTTAACTTAGTATTGCCAACAATTACAATGTTTAATTTATTAATGAACGATACATCACACATTTTAACAGTTTATACCATAGTACGATTTAAGGTGGTGGAACGTCCATGAAACATTCCCTGACTGACATCATCTTTTCTGTTTTTCTCACAAAAAAATGCAGCTTGTCATTTTACCAAGAAACTATAAAGTGTAAACTCCTCTGCCCTAAAGACTTTCTCATGCTGAGAAACTTTGCAAAGCACCATATTACAAAGCAATGGGACTCGAGACCCCTTAGATAAAATGCTAAATAAATTCCTCCTCACAGAATACTTCTGCACATCAATGATTTTTGTTATTAATTTTAGATTATGTGGAGCGTCTCCCATACAAGTCCCTGTGTATGAGCTGTTACTACAAGTAATAATGTGTTAGAATGAATATAATGTAAACCTATTGTTCGTTACAGCTGGAACTACTGTCCGAGCTGTGTCGTTATACAGCGATAATTCTGACCAATCAGATTCAAGCATTCAGCCATGGCGTGGTACAGTATAAAGCTGTCATTTGAATTACAGCCAGAACTGCTGGATCGATGCTGCTATAGAAATTTCTTCAGACTTAAAGCTTCTGACCACTCAGAGCTGAGGATTCAGCATCACTGTAGTATAACATGGCATAACATGCTACTTGCTAGAAGCAAGAAAATAGTCCATTGCTTTGCAAATTAAAAGTTATGCATAGAGTTTAAAAATCATACATATGTGTTCAATTATATGTGCTAGTCATGATGTTTTGCATATTTGCACTCACTAGAACGTTACATTATTTTCAGCACTGAGCAATGCTGTGCATATTAAAGTTGGAGTTTACACAAGTTGCAATAATGGCCGTAGGGAGAAGTTGTTTACCAATTGTGTAAGAAAGAATTTTACCGGCACAGAGCACGGCTTCAGCACAGGAGAGCTGCAGTGTCATGCCGGGCTTTGACACTTCATTTTTACAGCTTTGTTTTTGCGGCTTCTTTACCCGAGAGCTTTTAGAGGCCACTCGAGTTTTAAATCGTCTCTAACAAAGCTAGTTGCAGACGGCTCGACTATGGCCCACTGGGGCTTTGTCTCTTAAGACTTATTCGTTAGAAAGGGAGAGAAGGAGAAAATAAAGTGCAGTAACATAGATAGATACAGGCAGGCAGAAAAGCAAACTAGAAGAGAAGAGATAAAGGAAAAAGAGAATTTATTGGAGAGGGAACGGAATGTAAATGTATGACAGAGAGAGACAGAGAGCAACAACAAGTGAGAGGCTGGGAAGGACCAAGGGACTTGGATAAGAGGGGATTTAGGGTATAAGAGGTTGTGAATAGGCACTAGAGCAGGGTGTCAACAATGCTGCTTTGAGAGGACTCTATCCCACATTAACCCCAAAATCTCTTTTATCCAGACTTGCAAAACGCAGAACTGGGCTGACCAGGCCAGGCAAGAAAGTGGGGAGACAGAAAAGGCGTGGGCATGAGAGAAACTGGCATTTGTGGATGTTTTAACTGGCATTTGTGGATGTAACTCTGTATTGTAGTATTTGACAAAGGTTTGCCAAAGTAATCCCAAGACCATGTGGATGAATGATGATTCTTGATGGAGTGCCATCTGAGGGATCGGAGATCACGGGTGTTCAGCTTAGGCTTGCGCCCTTGCCGTTTGTGCACAGAAATCCGGAGCCCATGTGGTTATATTTTCTCATGCGTTTGTTGACAAACTGGAGATCCTCAGCCCATCTTTGCTCCTCAAAGACTAGGCCTTTCCTGGACACTGATTTTGTACCGAATCACAATTACAATCTTCTGTTGACATCACCTGTTTCAAGTCACATCATTATTTAATTGTTTTACCTCATTAGTAGCCCTAAATCTTTGGAATGTGTTGCAGGAATAGGTGTATATTAACAAATGAAATAAAGTTGACCAGACAAAACATGACACATATTGGGTTCATACTGTCTGCAATGAAATATAAGTCAAAGTAAATGTAGAAATCACTGTTTTCTTTTCTTTTCTTTTTTTAATTTGCATTTTCCGTATTGTTCCAACTTTTTCTGATTTCTGGTTGTAATGACTGCTAATGAACACTTCCCATAGTAGAGTTAGATTGGAAAGTTGGAATTGCAGTTAGTATGAGGAGGTTATATCATTCCTTGTCTGAACTGAAGGAGTGGTCTAACACACTCTTTCTCTCTCTCTGGCTCTGTTTTGCTGCCTGTAAGCGGATGAGGTGTTCTGCGACATGGTGAAGTCCAACCGACTGTGTGAGAAGAAACTCTTCCGCCAGTTCTGCTGCAGAACCTGTTTGATGAGAGGATGAAAGAATAAAGAGAGAGCGTGAAGGAGAGAGGGACAGGTCACTTCTTTTAAAATGTGTTATCTGATGTACATTTTTAATCCAGTTATAGCTGTGGACTCAAACCCAACAAACTCCCCATTTCAATAAAACTCTGAAAGGGTGCTATTTGATTGCCAGAAGTTGTTGTTTGTTTGTTTGTTTGTTTGTTTGTTTGTTTGTTTTTAACAGCTGTCTGTTTTATAAGCTGCATATAGTACATGTATAAAACTGTTTATTTTTTATTCTAATATGATATTACGGAATATACTGCAACGGGATGTTGTGTGTGATTATCAAGAATAAGCTGAAGGGGCCGCATCCTCAGTAACTTGATTTCTAGCACTGAGCTGAATTGATGAACATGATGCCAGATTAATTGTTTTAAATTTCAATAAGTGAAGAACCTCTTAAACACATTCAGCAGCATCATTTATCAAGATGAATTAATACCCCAGTGAAGGTATTGTACATACTGGAGTGTGACTGTAACGTTTAAACTATTTGCTTATGTAAGAGTGGCAGAATAAACTAAATGATTTGTCGCCACCAGAAAGAGATTCCGTCTAATACATCTTTTCTTCTCTATAAACCCTGTGCCCGAGCTTGAGAAATGCATCACTCTCTCAGTGACCTTTGGGAACAAGAATTTGGATCTGGATTTTCGCTGGTAAATTGCTGGCTCTTGGAAGTTTGTTATTGCCAAACATCGAGATCATGAACTTTTCAAGCATGCTATTTGAGCAATGTGCCCTGAATGAATGACTGTCTTTTGTCACAGATGAGGTTGCATACATGACTTGACAGACTGGATGTTGAACCATAAGGATGACTTCTTTATTTATCTTGTTGCTTATTTCCCACACTTGGATATCCTTAGTGGTCAATGTTTTGGAGCTAATGTGGGGTTTATGGATAGGCTCCGCAGTCATCTATTACTAGATTCATCCGGAATAACAGCAGGACACAGGAGATATTTTGATGCAAGCTGAAGTGAGTTTCATGAAATCGTGGAACAAAACACACACGCATATGCGGTTTGGCAGCTGTTCTTGTCTTAATCACAGCCTACTCCAGACTCCAGGACCCTCAATACAGGAACCGAGTTTATCATGTGGCACTGTGTTGGTGTTATTCCACAGCCTGCCAGACCAGTGATTCACTGCATAAAAGATTATTCGGACATTATCACACGTTTCTCCATCAGGCCAATGACAACAACGGTTTCAAATGAAATCTGAAAGCTATAGTTTCACTTCCATGTTGACGTTAAATAAATAATAATATTATAATAGCCACAAGGTATGTGTTCTTAAGCTGACCACTGATTGACTGACTGATAAATGATTTTTAATGCATAAAATCATGCAGATACAGGTCAAGAGCTTCAGTTAATGTTCATATCAAACATCAGAATGGGGGAAAAAATGCGATCTCGGTGACTTTGACCGTGGCATGGCTGTTGGTGCCAGACAGGATGGTTTGAATATTTCAGAAACTGCTGATCTCCTGGAAATTTCACACAAAACAGTCCAGAGTTGACACAGAAACGCAAAAAACATGCAGTGAGTGGCAGCTCTGTGCACACATTTCCTTGTTAATGAAAGAGGTCAGAGGAGAATGGAGGAAGGCTATGGTAAACTAAAATAAGTACTCTTTACAACCATGGTGAACAGAATGGCATCTCAGAATGCACAACATGTCAAACCTTGATGTGGATGGACTAGAACAGCAGAAGAGCATGCACATCAGGTCCCACTCCTGTCAGCCAAGAACTTGAATCCGAGGCTATTGCGGGCAGAGGTTCACCGAAACCAGACCGCTAAAGATCGGGGAATGTCTTCTGATGAACCTTGTGTCAATACTTCAGCCTGGCAGAGGTGGTGTGAGAAGAAGAAGAAAAAACCTTTATTTGTCACATGCACACTTCAAGCACAGCGAAATTCATCCTCTGCATTTAACCCATCTGAAGCAGTGAACACACACACCCAGAGCAGTGGGCAGCCACACCAGAGCACCTGGGGAGCAGTCAGGGGTCAGGTACCTTGCTCAAGGGCACCTCAGCCCAAGGCCGCCCCACGTCAACTTAACTGCATGTCTTTGGATTGTGGGGGAAACCAGAGCACCCGGAGGAAACCCACACAGACAGCATGCAAACTCCACACAGAAAGGCCGTTGCCGGCCGCTGGATTCAAACCCAGGACCTTCTTGCTGTGAGGCGACCGTGCTAACCACTACACCACCGTAAGGAATGTTGTACTGGCACACATTGGGCCCCTTAATACAAATCAAGTATCATTTGAAAGCCACAGCCTATGAGTATTTGTGCTGAGTACCTGCTTCTCTTTAAGGAAACGATTTACCCACTTTATAGTGGCTACTTCCAGCCTGGGGTGGCACGGTGGTGTAGTGGTTAGCGCTGTCGCCTCACAGCAAGAAGGTCCGGGTTCGAGCCCCGTGGCCGGCGAGGGCCTTTCTGTGCGGAGTTTGCATGTTTTCCCCGTGTCCGCGTGGGTTTCCTCCGGGTGCTCCGGTTTCCCCCACAGTCCAAAGACATGCAGGTTAGGTTAACTGGTGACTCTAAATTGACCGTAGGTGTGAATGTGAGTGTGAATGGTTGTCTGTGTCTATGTGTCAGCCCTGTGATGACCTGGCGACTTGTCCAGGGTGTACCCCGCCTTTCGCCCGTAGTCAACTGGGATAGGCTCCAGCTTGCCTGCGACCCTGTAGAACAGGATAAAGCGGCTAGAGATAATGAGATGAGATGAGATGAGATGAGACTTCCAGCCTGATAATACGCCATGTATCAAAACACAGGTCATCTCAAACTGGCCTTATGAACATGACAGTTCAGTGTACTTCAGTGGCCAGATCTGAATCCAGTAGATCACTTGGGGGGAAGCCATGGCCTAATGGTTAGAGAAGCAGCTTTGGGACCAAAAGGGTGCCAGTTCAATTCCCTGGACCAGCAGGAATGGCTGAAGTGCCTTTGAGCAAGGCAGCTAACCCCGAGCTGCTCCCCAGGCTGCTCTGGGTGTGTTGTGCGTCGCTCTGGATAAGAGCGTCTGCTAAATGCCTGTAATGTAATGGTAGAAAGGGAGATTCTCAGCATGAATCTGCAGCTGACAACAGCAGAAATTTACGTGATTCAATCATGTCAACATCGACCAGAATCCCAACAGATATTATTCCAACATCTTGCGGAATCCCATGCCATGTTCTGAGAACAAAATGGGTCCGACCCTGTATTAGTATGATATTCCTAAAATGTAGCCAGAGACTGTATGTTTTAGTCATGTTACATTTACCATATAGTACATCTCATATTAATGTATTTAACCTTAATTAATATATTCATTCATCTTCAATAATCAATTTATCCTGGTCAGGGTTGTAGTAGATCCCAGCCAGGAATACTCCCTATATGGGACACCAATCCTGGAAAAAGATGCTTGTTGTAAATGTGTTCATTAGACTGTGGTACTATTGCCCACATGCTCCTCCACTTGGTCAGTTTTATAACTACAGAACACTTTTTGCACACTGTGACCATCATTCATTTTATTTGCAACTTTCTTTCAGTACAAAATCTGGTCTGCTTTAGCTTTGTATGCCAAGACTAAGTTATCTGTTAGTCATTTGTCATGGTCCCATCCCTCCTTTTATCAAATATATCATGTGATCTGCCTTGTTCATGAACTCTCTGGTGTTACTTAAAGACTCGTTAGCTTAGATGGCTAGCCAAGAAGAATCATTCTTCATATAAAATTTGTAAGGTGAAGTAAACAGGTCACCTTCGATAGGAAGAACAATTGAAAACTGTTCGTACTTCTGAGATACAAACCTGCCCTGTGTGGAAGACAGCATGAGAACAGCTGTGTTATATAATGTTCAAAGTTTTCCATCTGTCCTCAGGATATTCTGTTCACCAACCAAAATGTGGACAGAATTGTAGCTCAGTTGAAAAATCTTCTAAAAAAGAAAATGACCTGTTGACGTCATGAAAGAAAAACAATATTTTGAGATCTTAAACTGCGATACAAGGTAAGGCAGTTACAAAAGCAATTATGAAGTTTTAATTTGCCCTTGCTCTATATGTCATTTGTGGAATACAAGTCTACGTGAAGAAGTGGGAAGCGCATTGATGAATCTATTCAAGTGGAGAAAAGCTGTCTGATTAGCACAGAAAAGGTAACTTGCTAATGACTGCAATCAAGACTTAATTATGCTATTCGTCACATAGGTAGTCTGTCGCATCTCTCCAAGTGATGCTATGCTTAGCTGTACAGCTCAACAAGACATGACGGGTTCAGTCAGAATCTAAAAAAGCAAAAGAATTAGGTGACACTTCCAAAACAGAATTTATCTGATCTAGTTAAGAACAGTAACAAGCTGCAGTTTCCCTGTGTTTCATTACTGGGGCTCAATTATATAGATCTTTTAGCAAAGTTGTGTGTAAATATTTGTGTAAAACTAAACTAAACTAAAACTTTCTGCCAGATTTACAAAATTTTTGGAAACATCCATCTATCCATTTTTGTTAATCCATCCATCCATCATCCGTAGTCACCAGTTAACCTAACCTGCATGTCTTTGGACTGTGGGGGAAACCGGAGCACCCGGAGGAAACCCATTCAGACACGGGGAGAACATGCAAACTCCACACAGAAAGGCCCTCGGCGGCCCCGGGGCTTGAACCCAGAACCTTCTTGCTGTGAGGTGACAGTGCTAACCACTACACCACCGTGCCGCCCGGACTGGATGAGAGAAGCCATTAAGAAAATACAAATGTGGACAAAACTTGGACATAAACAGAAATGACACAGGATCATTTTGCACGATGAATTAGGCTATGTTCAGACTGTCAGTCCAAATCCAATTTATGCGCATATCCGATTGGAATATGTTCATATGTAGCGAGACCGAACAGCCGAAAATCACAAGATCCAATTTTTTAAATTCCATTTCAACCCACATTTGTATGTGGTTTGAAATACGATTCAAAGTTCATTTTTGCAAATAATAGGTTGTTTAGGTCTGACTGCTTCGATAGGTGTCGGCTCAGGTGTAGTTGTATTTTATGTGTGTAACTTTTGATGCCACATTTACATCACACTTACAGGAAACATGCTAGTTTGGTGGTGCACGAAATAAAGCAGAGCAGGCCAGCCTCGACCATCTCTGACGCTGTAAACCTGCACCGCGGCTCCACATTGGCACATGGTAAATAAACAAGCCCATTTCATTACCTTTCATTCTGGTTTGTTTATGTAAGCGACTTTTACTTTCAGGAATAATGTCATTACTATAGCAACCAGTGTGAATAAGACTGAAAATGAGGATTGCCACATGGATCAGATCTGATCACTTGCAATATATAATGTGCAGGAAGGTCAGATTCAGATCGGATGTGCAACAAAACAAAACATGGATTTGGACTAACGGCCTTAGTGTCTCTAAATAACTGTTGCTTACTAAGCACAGCATCACACCACCTTGTGCTTGATTATTTTCCTTTACCAGAACAAATTGTCATGTTTTATTCCATACTTATCCAATCACAATAATCCTGACATCACAATAATTCAAATAAAGTTAATTGTCTTTACTTCTAATAACAAAATATAACCTCTTAATGTGAACTAACCCAGGGTGGGTTTCCCAAAAGCCTCTTAACGCTAAGAGCATCTTAACTAGGAGAGAGAGTGTTCATTGTGATGCTCGCGCTACCATTTAATGATGATCTTTGTGCTACGATGCTTTTGGGAAACCCACCCCTGTTAAATAATTCATACCAGTGTTAGCTAACCTGTCACAGTTTAGCTAATTAACTACTGACACAGATAACTACTGACGGTGCAAGGGAAAATGCTAACTCCTCTATCTCGCTGGCTAATATTGGCACAGTCCTGTATTTGGGTAGCTGACAAGCTGAGCTAATATTGCTAAACTACTATGTGGACCTATATTTCATGCTAAACACTGTGTCAAAAGCAGGAAAGGTGTCACAGGATGTTTGTGATAGGCTGATCAAAGTGACATATTCTTGACCCCGGGCATCTTTTACTTGGCAAATTCAAGATATGATTATTGACATGTTCTTGTCAATTTGACATGCTTCTCACTATCTCCATTTAGTTGATTCCCTGTCACAATCTTAAAGTGCATATTCTGGACCATTTTCGGGGTTTTTTTATATGAAAGTATGTCCCTTTACACACTCATCCAGAAGGGTAATTTTGCACAAGGCCATCTGTCTACAACAGAAAAAAATAAAATAACAAAAGGCATCTGGAAAAATCCCAAGGGAGTCTGGAGCCAGATTCGTGACGTCACCTGCGGAAGCGCCAGCAGGCTGCGAGAGCTTGCACAGTTTCAGTGAACAGCCTGTGTAGACCAAGCGCTCCCATTTCTCTCTCATTGTCCGCTCTTTTGGAAAACAATGAGTACTAATCCCATCAAGATTGGTGTTGCTACACCCTTCTACGATACATCTGTTAACCATTTTAATAATTACGCGATAACGAAGAAATTTGCAGAAAACCACCAGGTCGTTTTCTCATAAACAAACCAGCGCTGACGTAGGATTCAGAAGGAGGCGTCCCGCATGCGACGTCACGAAAATCAATGTTTGCCAGGAAATCCAAATGCCAAGTTTTTTCAGAGGCGGACCAATTCGCCTCAAATGGCTTGATTTCAACTGAATTTTTCTGGTATTGCGCAAGGTAGAAAAAAATTGCACAAAATGCAGAATGTTACAGATATTTGACCAAAGTTAAATATAAAATAGGAGAATTACATTGATCTTGCTCCTGAATTTACCCGTGATATGCACTTTAAGGGCTGTCCTGGGAAAATATCAGCTCAAGTCTCGTCTCGTCTCATCTTCATCCGCTTTATCTGGAGCCGGGTCGCGGAGGCAGCAGTCTGAGCATGGAAGCCCAAACTTCCCTTTCCCCAGACACCTCGGCCAGCTCCTCGAGAAGAACACCGAGGCGTTCCTAGGCCAGCCAAGAGACATAGTCCCTCCAGCGTGTCCTGGGTCTTCCCCGGGGCCTCCTCCCGGGGGGACATGCCTGGAACACCTCCCCAGGGAGGCATCCAGGAGGCATCTGAAAGAGATGCCCGAGCCACATCAGCTGATTCCTCTCGATGTGGAGGAGCAGCGGCTCTACTCCGAGCTCCTCCTGAGTGACTGTGCTTCTCACCCTAAGGGAGCGCCCAGCCACCCTGCGAAGAAAACTCATTTCGGCAGCTTGTATCCACGATCTTGTTCTTTTGGTCATTACCCAAAGCTCATGACCATAGGTGAGAGTCGGAACATAGATCGACCGGTAAATCGAGAGCTTCGCCTTTTGGCTCAGCTCTTTCTTCACCACGACAGACCGGTAAAGCGACCGCATCACTGCGGAGACTGCACTGATCCGCCTGTCGATCTCACGCTCTATCTTTCCCTCACTCATGAACAAGATCCCGAGATACTTAAACTCCTCCACTTGAGGCAGGACTTCTCCACCAACCTGGAGAGGGCAAGACACCCTTTTCTGGTCGAGAACCATGGCCTCGGACTTGGAGGTGCAGATTCTCATCCCAGCCGCTTCACACTCGACTGCAAACCGCCCCAGTGCATGCTGAAGGTCCTGGTTTGAAGAAGCCAACAGGACAACATCATCCGCAAAAAGCAGAGATGAAATCCTGTGGTTCCCAAACAGGATTCCTTCCGGCCCCTGGCTGCGCCTAGAAATTCTGTCCATAAAAATTATGAACAGAACCGGTGACAAAGGGCAGCCCTGCCGGAGTCCAACATGCACTGGGAACAGGTCTGACTTACTGCCAGCAATGCGAACCAAACTCCTGCTCCGTTCGTACAGGGACCGGACAGCCCTTAGCAAAGAGCCCCGAACCCCATACTCCCGAAGCACCCCCCACAGAATACCACGAGGGACACGGTCGAATGCCTTCTCCAGATCCACAAAGCACATGTGGACTGGTTGGGCAAACTCCCATGAACCCTCGAGCACCCTATGAAGGGTATAGAGCTGGTCCAGTGTTCCACGACCAGGATGAAAACCACACTGTTCCTCCTGGATCCGAGGTTCGACTATTGGCCGAATTCTCCTCTCCAGTACCAATTTTGTTAAATGACCTCCTGAAAGCTCAAGTAAACTTCAGGTGCAGAAGTTACCAAAAAAGCAGAACAGCAAAAAAGGACCGTAAATTGGATGAATGTGTTTCTAAATGTAAACAGGAGAAGTAAAACCCAGACACTGGGAGAACATGTGAAACTCCACACCGACTATAACCTCAGCTGAGGAATTGAACCTCCTGAGGAATTGAAAAAAATCTCCTTCTCCAATAGCTTCCATGCAAAAGTTGATGCAAATTTCTAAGTCATGAAAGGATTTCAAAAAAGGGTTGGTTTTTTAAGTATTTAAAATGCAACTGAAATTTCTCTGGCTAAAATTTCACAGCTATCTCCACTAGCCCTCTGTGCTTATCAATAACACATTGTCAAGGTGAGCTCCTTCCATTCAGTGTGAAAATAAAGCGGAGGACTGAGAGCTGCTACATGATAAAAGACTCACAAGAGGACACTTATAGGGCAGATGCGTTGCCTTTATACGGGTGTGCTAATCACATTCTGTAAAGACCTTGAGGTTAACAAGATGGCTGCAGTTATCACAAAGCACTAGATCTCCGAGAGAAAAACAAAGGGAGCATATTATCAGGGAGAAGAATGGGTTATTAAAAAGGTCGGAGGCAAGTAGAGGTCAGATCATTAAAAGCTGAACTTTTGACCTGAAAGAGAAGTTACACAGACGTATTGATCTCACTGTTAATATAGTATATGCAATATTAGTCCATAATTACTAATATCTCAAAGGGAAAAATGGTGCCGCTGTTATGTTTCTTCCGCAGCCATGCCATTGTAATGTGTGCAGAATGTGGTTTTGCATTGTCTTGTTGAAATTTCCCTGGAAAAGATGTCATCTTGAAAGCAGCATATGTTGCTACAGAATCTCAGTGTACTTCTCTGCATTAATGCTGCATCACAGAAGTGAAAGTTACCTCTGCCAAGGGCACGGACACAACCCCATACCATGACAGACCCTGGCTTTTAGACTTGTTTCTGGTAACAGTTTGGATGGTCCTTTTTGTCTTTGGTCCAGAGCACAAGGCGTCCATTTCTTACAAAAAACACCAGGAATACTGATTCGCCTGACCACAATACATGTTTCCACTGTGTGATGGTCCATCCCAGATGCCTCCAAGCCTAGAGAACTCAACGGTGCTTCTGGACACAGTTAACATAAGGCTTCCTTTTTGCACAGTAAAGTTTTAACTGGCATTTATGGATGTAACTCTGTATTGTAGTGCTTGATGAAGGTTTGCCAAAGTAATCCTGAGCCCATGTGGTTCTATCAGCTATACCGTAGATATCTGTGGTTGGTAGAAGAGAGCAACTGGACTTGCTTGAAAAGTCTTGAAGACGTTTCGCCTCTCATCCGAAAGGCATCCTCAGTTCTGTCTGTCTAATAGGGAGTATCAAGTATTTATCCTCTCATGGATCATCATAGAATCTGAATCAGAATGCTGATGGCTGCATTGTAGGTGGCTGATAGAGGTCATAGACACCCACCTCTGTTCAGTGATGGTCGTTCCAGGTTGACAAAAATGAACGATCCTCTCTGGCTAAGATGTCTGCCAGTTTTCTGGAAGTCCTCTCATACTCCCGCACCAGTCGAAGGGAACTCATCCCAAAGTGCGTAAAAACATATCTGTGAAGATACTCAGTCATCCAGATACATAGTAATCTGTGGTTGGTAGAAGAGAGCAACTGGACTTGCTTGAAAAGTCTTGAAGACTTTTAGAGGCGAAACGTCTTCAAGACTTTTCAAGCAAGTCCAGTTGCTCTCTTCTACCAACCACAGATTACTATGTACCTGGATGACTGAGTATCTTCACAGATATATAGCGTAGATGAATGACGGCTGTGTCGTCTGAGGGATCGGAGATCACAGGTGTTCAGCTTAGGCTTGCGCCCTTGCCCTTTATGCACTGAAATTCCTCCAGATTCCTTGAATCATTTAATGATATTAAGCACCGTATAGGGTGAAATATCCAAATCCCTTCATATCTTTCTTTGAGCAAAATTGTTTTTAAACATTTTTATTATTTTCTCATGCATTTGTTGACAAACTGGAGATCCTCAGCCCATATTTGCTCCTCAAAGACTAGGCCTTTCCTGGATATTGATTTTGTACCAAATCATGATTACAATCACCTGTTGACATCACCTGTTTCAAATCACATCAGTATTTAAGTGTTTTACCTCATTACTAGCCCTAAATTGCCGCTGTCCCGACTTTTTTTGGAATGGGTTGCAGGACTGAAACGCAGGAATGGCTGTATATTAACAAATGAAATGAAGTTGATCAGACAAAACATGAAATATCTTGGGTTCATACTGTCTGCGTTGAACTACAAATCAAAGTAAGTTTAGAAATCACTCCTTTCTTTGTTGATTTGCATTTTCCGTACCGTCCCAACTTTTTCTGATTTGGGGTTGTAAATACAGCCACATAAAGAGACAGATATGTGAGTCGAGTATATATGAGAACTGAATAGACATCCCTTCATACATCTTCAGGACTGCTTTTTCGTTTCAGTCGATCCAGAGCCTCGTCCAGGATCGCACGGACATGCAAACAACATGCACAGAAACTTCACACAGACACTAGCCCAAAGTGGTGACACTGAAGCTGTGATACGCCAAGACTTGAAATGAGTTGACAGTTAAATATACCGTAAATTCAATATCAAAAATTATTATACATACAGGACACTGTTTCGATGGAATAAAAACATGGATTCTATTCCCTTCTAGCGTGTTTCATTCATTTGATTTGATAGCATGCAATATTGTTAGCATATCACTTATCCTATGTGTATTACATCACTCTACCCAATGCAGAATGGGTGTTGAATATGGTTTACGATATTGTATAGTTGTCAAGACAACATGACGTCACACATCGGAGACGTAAAACATGGCCTCCAGGTTTGTTTTGTTAAATACGGAAGATTTTGAGAAAATTTTGGAAAAGATGCGTTAAACACCTGAAAGGAATGTGTATGTATAATAATAATAATAATAATAATAATAATAATAATGGCTTTTTTCATGGTATATCAGATAGATTCCTTTCAGCTAGCATAATACTGAATGAGTTGAAGACAAGTTCAGTATCATGCTAACTGAAAGGAATCTTGACAAGGATATTGAACTTGTCTTTGACTCATTCAAGATCATGCTAGCTGAAAGGAATCTGATATACCACTCAACGCCAGTCAATATTATTTAATTGTTTAGATGCTGATCACAGTTGAACCATTTGGAAATTTAGACAATGTTAGTCCTGTACGTAACTATCAATACTATTTGTTTTATGAATTTCTGTATTCATGGTGACTGTAATGGAGTGTCATCCCACCAGGATGTACTCCCACCTCATGCTCAGTGTTTCTGGGATAGACTCTGGATCCACTGTCTCCTTGATCAGGATAAAGCAAGGGCAGGAAAACATGCAGAATGGGACACCAGTCCATCACACTTTTCATACATACAGTATATAAGCTTAGAAAATACAACTATTAAAAAAAATCAACAAGAATAGAACCTGTTCTTTCATTTTAATAACAATTAACGTACATTAGTTTCATTTTTGTTAGTATGTTTGTGTGAGGTGGCACAGTGGTGTAGTGGTTAGCACTGTCGCCTCACAGCAAGAAGGTTCTGGGTTCAAGCCCAGTGGCTGATGAGGGTCTTTCTGTATGGAGTTTGCATGTTCTCTCTGTGTCTGCATGGGTTTCCTCTGGGTGCTCCAGTTTCCCCCACAGTCCAAAGACATGCAGGTTAGGCTAACTGGTGGCTCTAAATTGACCGTAGGTGTGAATGGTTGTTTGTCTCTATGTGTCAGCCCTGTGATGACCTGGCGACTCGTCCAGGGTGTACCCCGCCTCTCACTCATAGTCAGCTGGGATAGGCTCCAGCTCCTATCATTTCACTTCGTTAATTGACTGAGCAGTATTAATTGCTATTCCTGAGGTATTTTTCATTCCGGCCGAACACGAGGCATTTAAGCTTCCTGCATTCTTGCCAGTTCAGAGAGAGAAGAAAATCCATTATTTCTGGACAAGAAGTTCAACAGAGCAGAACCAGCTCAGTAAATCCCTGCTGACTTTAAAAGAAGGGTGTCTGAAACAGACAATGCAACCAAGCGCCATGGTGAAAGAGAAAGAGCTATAAAGCTTTGTGAGATTTGAATTCCTTTCTTTTGATTCCTTTTTGATTATCTGCTGCCATTTCTGAGAGGTGGGTTCTTTTTAGAGAAAATATGATCTCAAAGAGAGTTTCTATAAGGTGTAAGTTATAAGAAGGTTGTCGTCACTGACCAGTGATGCGTTTTGCTTTTTTTTTTTTTGGACATATATTTATAACATGCCATGATCAAGGTGGACAAGAAGGAAACTATTAACACTGAGACATTAAATTGAATGCAGTGCGAAGCCTGGTCTCTTTTGAGTCTTGATGAACAGGATGTGAGATTAAGAGATGGAGAGGGAACCAGTACAAAGTCTAATTTTTTTTACCCATGCAGCATACAAACTGTTTTATAGCAAAATTCTTTGAATAAGTCCAACAAAGCTTTTTTTTTTTTTTTTGCAGGTTGGACTGATTTATTTTAAATTATCCAAAACGCTTGGGTTGAAATCTCCAAAGATGTTGATACTTCTTTGTAGCAAAGATTGCTGATGGCACTCATGCATGATCTAATTTCCTTCTCCCACCCAAACTTTAGATGATTTTATACGGTGGTGAACCCAGGCGGTCTGTTTCAGTCTTTTGTTTATTGGAGAATAAATCTCAAAGGCTGCTGACTGTTTTCTTGGCTTCTGTCCAGTCGTCCTGTTCCGAATAAATTTTCCTGCAGTAATATACAAACATTCGTTTCCACCTTCACTACACTGAGCAACATCTGCCAGCCTCTTTATGAACCTGTCACAGCTGAAAGCAATGGCGAGTCTTAAAAACGTCCAGTTTTTCACCAGCAATAGGGGAAAGTTATGGGCCAGCAGGCCTGTGAGAGCCCTTGCAATTTAACATTCTTTCTACATACATACACACACACACACACACATACATACATACATACATACATATATATATATATATATATATATATATATATATATATATATATATATATATACACACACACACACATATACACACATATATTTTATATATATATATATATATATATATATATATATACACACACACATACACACATATATATACACACATACATTATATACGTGTGTGTATATATATATATATATATATATATATACACACACACGCACAGGGCGGCACGGTGGTGTAGTGGTTAGCGCTGTCGCCTCACAGCAAGAAGGTCCTGGGTTCGAGCCCTGGGGCCGCCGAGGGCCTTTCTGTGTGGAGTTTGCATGTTCTCCCCGTGTCCACGTGGGTTTCCTCCGGGTGCTCCGGTTTCCCCCACAGTCCAAAGACATGCAGGTTAGGTTAACTGGTGACTCTAAATTGACCGTAGGTGTGAATGTGAGTGTGAATGGTTGTCTGTGTCTGTGTCAGCCCTGTAATGACCTGGCGACTTGTCCAGGGTGTACCCCGCCTTTCGCCCGTAGTCAGCTGGGATAGGCTCCAGCTTGCCTGCAACCCTGTAGAAGGATAAAGCGGCTAGAGATAATGAGATGAGATGAGATATATACACACACACACACACACTACATATACACACATATATAATGTATATGTAATGTGTGTGTGTGTGTGTGTGTATGTATGTGTATATATATATATATATATATATATATATATATATATATATATATAATGTATATGTAATGTGTGTATATATATATATATATATATATATATATATATATATATATATATATATGAGAGAGAGCATTTGATTCCTATGACAATGAATAAACTAATGTCAGGTCACAAGTTTAACATCATAATGTAATTTTGTGGTGGCAAAGTAAAAGCATGTAAAGCGAAGAGGGAATTATGAAATAGAAAACGATATGTTTCGCTTACTATTTTGACAGGTATTGAATAAAAGTCATTCCTTTAAATCCAAGGAATAGCTACAAAACACACACACACGCACACGAAGGCTGATTGAGTCCATCTAAATATTCATTCATTCCTCAGTAACTACTTTATCCTCTAGAGCCCCTCCTAACAATGTTGGATGGGAGCTGGGAATACAGACTGGATCGGATGTCATCACAGCACACACACACACACACACACACACACACACGCACAACTAGGGGCAATTTAGAGTAATTAATCCATCTACTGGCACTGCAGCCCATCAGTGGCATTTGTCTCAGGTGATTACACAGAGTAAAACACTCCCGAGATTTCATCTCCATTTGGTGTGATATTTTTCAGTCCATGTCACCGACACATCAATAACCTCATCAGCAGTGATTAAGAAGGTGCATGAAATAATACAGTCATGGGTGAAATGCATGTAAATGAGATGGATTATATATTATATACTCCTTTTCCCCCCAATATGCATTTGGAGGAGAAACTAAAAGTACACAGCCTAAGCACACATTGTCTAATCAAATTAAAATTACACAAAATGACAGAATACAGAACCCTAATTTAAATTTTTTTGTTTGTTTGAATGAACAGGTACATTGCTCAAATCTAATAGTTTCATTACCAGGTTATTAATAATTACTCGATTTCAGGCATCACTGCTAATATGTTTGTAGAAGTGGAAAATACTTCGGTAATTGTGTCTTGTTACTGCAATTAAATATTATTTGAGGATATATGGGATATGTAAGTGATCTTACTTAACTAAATTTTTAAGAAAAAAAACATACTTTTTACCCCTTACATTTAATATTTAGACTTTTAAAGTAGGGCGGCACGGAGGTGTAGTGGTTAGCACTGTTGCCTCACACAAAGAAGGTTCTGGGTTCGAGCCCAGTGGCCAACGAGGGCCTTTCTGTGTGGAGTTTGCATGTTCTCCCCCGTGTCCGTTTCCTCCGGGTGCTCCGGTTTCCCCCACAGTCCAAAGACATGCAGGTTAGGTTAACTGGTGACTCTAAATTGACCGTAGGTGTGAAAGTGAGTGTGAATGGTTGTCTGTGTCTATCTGTCAGCCCTGTGATGACCTGGTGACTTGTCCAGGGTGTACCCCGCCTCTCGCCCGTAGTCAGCTGGGATAGGCTCCAGCTTGCCTGCGACCCTACACAGGATTAGCAGCTACAGATAACTGATGGATGGATGGACTTTTAAAGTACTCGTTACAAATCTCAGTGGTCTTTTCTTCTTTCATCCAGTCAGTGATTAAAAGCTACATTCACTGTCCATTTAATTAGGAACACCTGCAGCCCTATACAATCCTCCATCCATCCATTATCCATAACCGCTTATCCTGTACAGGGTCACAGGCAAGCTGGAGCCTATCCCAGCTGACTATGGTCGAGATCCGGAGTACACCCTGGACAAGTCGCCAGGTCATTGCAGGGCTGACACAGAGACAAACAACCATTCACACTCACATTCACACCTACGGTCAATTTAGAGCCACCAATTAACCTAACCTGCATGTCTTTGGACTGTGGGGGAAACCAGAGCACCCGGAGGAAACCCACGCAGACATGGGGAGAACATGCAAACTCCGCACAGAAAGGCCCTCGTTGGCAACTGGGCTCTCAAACCCAGAACCTTCTTGCTGTGAGGCGACAGTGCCAACCACTACACCACCGTGCCGCCCCCTATACAATCCTTCAATTATCAAATCAGCCAATCACGTGGCAGCAGCTCAAGTAAAAAAAAAAAATCATGCAGATACAAATCAAGAGCTTCAGTTACAGTTCACATCAAACTTCAGCATGAGGAGAAATTGTGATCTCTGTGACTTTCACTCTGGCATGGTTATTAGTACCAGATGGGCTGGTTTGAGTATTTCAGAAACAGCTGATCTTCTGGGAATTTCACACACAGCAGTCTCTAGAGTTTACACAGAATGGTGCCAAAAACAACAACAACAACAACAAAAACATCCTGTGAGCAAAGCTGAAACACCTTGTTGATAAGAGAGATCAGAGGAGAATAACTGGACTGGTCTGAGCTGACAGGGAGCCTATAGTAACTCATATAATCACTCTTTACAACCGTGATGAGCAGAAAAGCGTCTCAGAACACACAATACATAGAACCATGAGGTGGCTGGGGTACAGCAGCAGAAGACCACATCAGGTTCCACTCCTGACATTCAAAAGCAGGAATCTGAGGCTATCATGGACACAGACTCACCCGAACTGGACAGTTGAAAATTGGAAAAAGACCAGGTAATTTTTTTTCCCCGGTTTTAGTGAGTCTGTGCTTGTAATAGCCTCAGATTCTTGGCTGACAGGAGTGGAACCTGAAGGGTCTTCTAGCTCATTCACATCAAGGTAATGGAGTCACGTAAAAAAAGAATAAATCTGCAAAAGGATAAGAAAATAAATGTTGAAAAAGAACAGGAAATTAATAAAAATAAAAGAATAGGAAACTCAATGGAGGGCGGCACGGTGGTGTAGTGGTTAGCGCTGTCGCCTCACAGCAAGAAGGTCCTGGGTTCGAGCCCAGTGGCTGACAAGGGCCTTTCTGTGTGGCGTTTGCATGTTCTCCCCGTGTCTGCGTGGGTTTCCTCCGGGTGCTCCGGTTTCCCCTACAGTCTGAAGACATGCAGGTTAGGCTAATTGATGGCTCTAAATTGACCGTAGGCATGAATGTGAGTGTAAATGGTTGCCTGTGTCTACGTGTCAGCCCTGCAATAACCTGGTGACTTGTCGAGGGTGTACCCTGCCTCTTGCCCAGCTTGCCTGTGACCTGTAGGACAGGATAAGTGGCTACATATAATGGATGGGTGGATGGATGGGAAATAAAAAGAAATGAACTTTTCTTTATTGCTTTAGGCCCTTGAGGGGCCAAGCTGTCAATCAGCTGGTTTTGGGCGAGCCTTCCTGCTCAGACTGGAGTAGTCAGTTCTTGTACACATGAATCCTGCTTTGCGTGGTGTGAACGTGGCAGCTTTTTAAATTGCGGAGGGAAGGAGAGGATTTGCTCCCTCTGTGTGTACGCTGGCTGTTATCTGCTCTTATTCTTTTTACAGTTTTAGTCTTTTTCATGACACTCCTATGACAGTGTTGTTTCACCCACATTATTTTCCAGTGTATTGATTTGAAACTTACTCATTATTTACTCATTATTCACTCTTTGGAATATATATCTGAAAACAAAAATGACCACCTGTTCAGGATCACTGCAGTATCCACGACAGGATTTCTGAGTCGCTTTCTCAAGTGATGAGAAATAATTTGGAAACTGTATAGCACCGACAAACATGCAGATGCAGTACATGGACAGATCAATGTACTTTATTGATCCACAAGAAGAAGTATGGGAAAAAATAAAATGAAATGCCACACGGTTACCTGAGCACAGGTTTGAACCAATGATTGTGGCGCTGAAAAAGAGAACACAAGAGCTCCATCACTATACCATCTATTACCTGCAGGAGTAACTGACCTTGTAGAGGTTGAGGTTTTATTTTCAGATATTTCTTGCAAAGATTGATTCAGGATGCTCGTTTTGGGCCACAGTGTCATCACTACAACCAGTAAATCCTACAATTAATCTCTGTCATGAAATTGCACTTTCTAAAAATCATTGATTTTTCCCTGATTTAAATGTGCATATTGGTTGGATGTGAATGAACTGAGTTGCGTTTACACAGTTTGGCTACGTTCACACTGCAGGCTGAAGTGACTCAAATCCGATCTTTTCGCCCATATGTGACCTGTATCTGATCTTTTATTGACAATATGAACGACACAGATCCGATTTTTTCAAATCCGACCCAGGCCGTTTGGATATGTGGTCCTAATTCCGATCCCTATCCGCTCTTTTCATATGCGACTTCAGTCTGAACCGCCAGGTCGCATTCATCCGACTTACACGTCATCAACAAGCCACAAACATCACTATTCTGCGCTGAAGTAGGCGGCGGGTCTCTCAAAAAAGTTACAACAACATGGCGCATAATCATGGGCGCAGATAGAGGGGGGGACTCGTCCCACCCAGATTTAAATTCACCTCATTCGGTCCCCCCCACTTATAGGGAGGAAAAAACGTCTATGCTGTCTTTCTTTGCATAAGGCAAACCTCACGGAAAAATCAAAAGACTAATTACCATTCGGTTTATTGAGGTGCACGGCAGTGTATACATAGTTGCAACAACTCACATAAAACAAAACAAAGACTGATATTCGGTTGGTTGAGCTGCGCAGACTGCACAGGTTGCGAGCTCGAGCTTGGTTGCTATGGTAACCCACAAGAAGTTTGACAGGCATATCGGGGTTGGGGTTGGTTTGCTGGCAGCTTTGTCCCCCCCAGTTCAAAAAACGTATCTGCGCCCCTGCGCATGACATCAATGCGAGGGACGCTTCGGGCTGTGAAGGTTCTGAATCTTCTCAATGGAAGGACGCAGAGGTTAGGGAGCTGATTTCCATTTGGGGGGATGCAGCTATTCAAGCTAGATTGGATGGGTCATACCGCAACCGGGCGGTTTTACTTCCGTAAACACTGGCCATGCTCACTGCGTGTGACGTCGTCGTATCCTGCAATGCGCATGCGGAACACTTTTAGGTCGCTTTTCGTTCATACTGAGGATCACATACAAGTCGCATATATTTGTTAATGTGAACGACCTCACAAAAAAATCGGATTTCACAAAAAAATCGGAATTGAGCATTAAGCCTTGCAGTGTGAACGTAGTGTTTGTTTTCATACAGCCAGCCTGATTTGATTTTCTTATTCTTTTTCTGTTTTTATTTTCTCACTTGCTGCAGATTTATTCTTTTTTATGGCACTCCTATGACTCCATATCCAAGTGTTGTGTGTTCTGAGACGCTTTTCTACTTTTCTGACCCCTGAAGATTTTGATATTAATTACAGAATCAGAATACGCTTTATTGCCAAGTAATTGTTGCAACTACAAGGAATTTGGCTTGGAGTTAAGATGCTCAATAAATAAATGCTAAATAAAGACAGTCTATTCTAAGATGTTAAGAAATAAGAACTAAATAAACAAGATAAAAATAAGATAAAATAAACAACTGTGCAAGTAAATAAATATGCAAATTAGGTAAACAATAAGAAAGTAAACAAATGTGCGAATCAGGTAAACAACTGGAGGGGCAGAGTAAATGGGGTCACTGGTCTTGTTTATTGAGGTGGGGGGGCAGAGTGGGTCAGGAGTCTGAGGTATGATACTGGCGGGGGGGCAGAATAAGTGGGGGTCACTGGTCATGTTTATGAGGCCTGCAGCGGTAGGAAAGAAACTGTTTCTATGGCGTGAGGTTTTGGTCTTGATGGACCGCAGCCTCCTGCCGGAGGGGAGTGTCTCAAAAGAGTTTATGTCCAGGGTGGGAGGGATCAGCCACAATCTTTCCTGCCTGCCTCAGTGTCCTGGAGGCGAACAGGTCCTCAAGTGAAGGCAGGCTGCAGCCGATCACCTTCTGCGCCGAGCGAATAATACCCTGCATTCTACCCTTGTGTCTCTGGCAGTGGTGGCAGTGTACCAGATGGTGATGGAGGAGGTGAGGATGGACTCAATGATGGCTGTGTAGAAGTGCACCATCACTGTCTTTGGCAGGTTGAACTTCTTTAACTGTCGCAGGAAGTACATCCTCTGCCGTGCTTTTGAGATGAGGGAGCTGATGTTCAGTTCCCACTTCAGGTCCTGGGTGATTATGGTGCCCAGGAAGCAGAAGGACTCCACAGTGTCCACTGGTGAGCCATGCAGGGTAATGGGGAGGGAGGGGCTGGGTTCTTCTTTTTTTAAAAGATTTTTTTGGGGCTTTTTTCACCTTTATTGGATAGGACAGTGTAGAGACAGGACAGGAAATGAGTGGGGGAGAGAGAGACGGGGAGGGATCGGGAAACGACCTCAGGTCGGAATCTAACCCGGGTCCCCGGATCTATGGTATGGTGCCTTATCCACCTGAGCCACGATGCCCTGGGCTGGGTTCTTCTTGAAGCTCACAATCATTTCCACTGTCTTTGCAGCATTTAGCTCCAGGTTGTTTTGGCTGCACCAGGTCACCAGATGGTCGATCTCCCACCTGTAGGTGGACTCGTCCTCACCAGAGGTGAGTCCACTGAGGGTGGTGTCATCTGCGAACTTCAGGAGTTTGACGGACTGGTGGGTGGAGGTGCAGCTATATACAGTATCTGTATATCTTGTGAATGTATTAATTTTAGGGTGGCACGGTGGTGTAGTAGTTAGCACTGTCGCCTCACAGCAAGAAGGTCCTCGGTTCGTGGCCAGTGAGGGCCTTTCTGTGTGGGGTTTGTATGTTCTCACTGCGTCTGCATGGGTTTCCTCCGGGTGCTCTGGTTTCCCCCCACAGTCCAAAGACATGCAGGTTAGGTTAATTGGTGGCTCTAAATTGACCGTGAGTGTGAATGGTTGTTTGTGTCTGTGTTGGCCCTGTGATGACCTGGCGACTTGTCCAGGGTGTACCCTGCCTCTCACCCATAGTCAGCTGGGATAGGCTCCAGCTTGCCTGCGACCCTGTAGGCCAGGATAAGCGGCTACAGAAAATGGATGGATGGATGTACCAATTTTAATATATTTTCTCTGTTGAATTCTGATTTTTAATAAGATTCCTAGGGCGGCACGGTGGTGTAGTGGTTAGCGCTGTCGCCTCACAATAAGAAGGTCTGGGTTCGAGCCCCGTGGCCAGCGAGGGCCTTTCTGTGTGGAGTTTGCATGTTGTCCGCGTGGGTTTCCTCCGGGTGCTCCGGTTTCCCCCACAGTCCAAAGACATGCAGGTTAGGTTAACTGGTGACTCTAAATTGACTGTAGGTGTGAGTGTGAATGGTTGTCTGTCAGCCCTGTGATAACCTGGCGACTTAAAAAAAAAGCGGCTAGAGATAATGAGATGAGATGAATAAGATTCCTAATAACACATTGACAATGATTACTTTTCAGAAAAAAAGACTGTCCAGAGGAATCCCATTCTCACAGCATGTGCACACGTGTACAATGCGTCTCCGGTCCAGCAGGGGGCAGCACTATAATGTTATTCCTAACGCCATTAAATCCGGAAGTTAAAAAAAAGTGAGCTGAGTTACTTCCTGGCGGTAACGTGTGGTGGATGCGAGCATTTGTTCTTCTGTTTTATTGGAACGTGTGATATTTGGAGTATTTTAGTTTTTATTTTTGTTGAGTCGACATGGTGAAATTGTCGGCGGAGTTAGTCGAGCAGGCCGCTCAGTACACAAACCCGGTCCGAGACAGAGAACTGGATCTCCGAGGTAACGCGGCGTTAGCAATAAAGTTAGCATATCGATGGCTGAATTCCCCACAGCTTATATACACAGTGCTGTCCGGTGGATTGATGCACCTCAGTTTTCTGTTCCCGGTTGAAATAAGACATTGTTTATTCTCTCTTGGGTGTGTTTTTATTAATAGCTAGGCTATTTATTTATTCGTTCATGAAGAAAAAAAGAAACGAGAAAGTCTTTCCTTGTCTGAAATCACTCACTATAGTGCAGGGCTCGAAATTCATATATTTTTTCACCAGCCAGCCGGACTAGTTACCTTCCAAAGTAACTCGCCAAACATAAAATCAACTAGCCAAAATTTGTTCATGTATGAATTTTACTTCTGTCAAAAATAACGCAAAAGAGAGTAGTTACCACTGTTTATAACTAATGCGCATTTATTTCAAGACCCGAGTATTTTGATACTGTTGTTTTAATACATAAATGAGAACAGCACAGAGCACCATAATATAATATCAACAAATAATAATATATTGGGCAACTTGGTGTATGAGTATTGAAAGCAAATATACTTACTATCATGACTATAGCACCCAAACATGCTTTCTGTATTTAACCATTTATGAGAGAGAAAGCATTCGGAGCTTCATATTGACGAGGAATCAACTTGAAAAAAATTAATTATTCCATAAAAATCGTATCGCAGCCAAGGCCTACCCTGCTCCCACGTTTGCTAATAAGTCCTTTGTCCTCTTCAGACCGAGCTCGCTTTCACTACGTTCAGACTGCAACCTGAAACGACCCATATCCGATTTGTTGTGAAATCCGATTTTTTTTGTTAGGCCGTTCACATTACCAATTATATGAGACTTGTATGCGATCTCCACTATGAACGGAAAACGACCCAAAAGTGTCCCGCATGCGCAAATTGACACGTAATAAGCACATCTACGTAATACGTAAACAAAAAAAAGCGCACTCTTCAAGTTTGCAAGTAAAGCATGGAGATGAGGCGAGACCTGGCGATGTGGTTTTTGTGGTGGCGGCGGAACTCGCACAATAATCTGATTAATGTGGGCAGCAGACTAATGAGACCGGAGGTGTCAAATTACTGGAAATTTCCAGAACAATCTTATCTTGTAATACAGGATGGTTTAAGTTATAAATCAGTTATAGAAACTGTTTTATTTAATCAGGCTAACAGATCAACATCCAGGTCCCTACCAAATCCACCATTAGCTTGATCAATTCTATAAAAGTCTATTTAAATTCTGAAAACTGTACAAATGTTGTTGTTTTCCACCAAAGAGGCGGGATTAGCCAACGCAGAATAGTGACGTTTGTCTCTTGTTGATGACGTGTAGGTCGCATGAATGCGACCTGTCCGGTCAGACTGCAGTCGCACGTGAAAATAACGAATATGCATCGGAATTAGGACCACATATCCAAGCGGCCTGGGTCGTATGTGAAAAAATTGGATCTGTGTCATTCAGGTTGTCAGTAACAAATCGGATACAGGTCGCATATGGGTAAAAAACTCGGATATGGGTCGTTTCAGGGTGCAGTCTGAACGTAGTCATAGTTCCCGTCTCTGGCAGTTTCTGTACACCTTTCAGAAAATTCCACATCGCAATGTAGCTTTGGCAGATGTAGATGTAAACAACAACAAAAACACGTGTTTAAAGGAACAGTCCACCGTATTTCCATAATGAAATATGCTCTTATCTGAATTGAGACGAGCTGCTCCGTACCTATCCGAGCTTTGCGCGACCTCCCAGTCAGTCAGACACGCCGTCACTCCTGTTAGCAATGTAGCTAGGCTCAGTATGGCCAATGGTATTTTTTGGGGCTGTAGTTAGATGCGACCAAACTCTTCCGCGTTTTTCCTGTTTACATAGGTTTATATGACCATAGGCCATACTGAGCCTAGCTACATTGCTAACAGGTGTGACGGTGCGTCTGACTGCGTCTGACTGACTGGGAGGTCGCGCAAAGCTCGGAGAGGTACGGAGCAGCTCGTCTCAATTCAGATAAGAGCATATTTCATTATGGAAATACGGTGGACTGTTCCTTTAAATGGGCGATAATGTGGCCACATCTATTGAATTTGATAACGTGATGTGGCAGCGGGGGCGTGGCCAAGCGTCTGTCTGTGAATGGAGGGCGGAGTCAGGGAGGGTAAGTGGTGGAATCATTGCACCTGATGGGGATTAACCTGTTTGTGTATCTTCCCCAGTGACCGCGCCCTTTAAAAGGAGAGGAGAGCAGAGAAAGGGAGCTCTTTCTCCCCAACCAGAATACGTGTGCGTGCGCGCGGGGCTGGGAAGTGATAGAAGGCTGAAAAACTAGCAATAAATGGTTCATTGAGAACTCAGTTCTGGCCTGCCGTGCTTCTGTGCTCCACCCACCTGGTCCAATACTACACGTGATTACCACGATATTCAACGAGATGCGTTATATGCATGCGCAGTAGTGAAAAACCGACAGCCTGACTCGTACACGATATGATTTGGAATTCTTCGGTATTTTCCGTTCTGCCGATAAACACATCAATTAACACAGACACGGCACACGCTTAATATGTGGCGGCTTTAGTTGACGGTTTGTCTGAATCTTGGCTTCATGTATATATATTTTTTTATTTTCAACTAGCCAGCCGGGCTGGCTAGTGACAGGAATTACCCGCCAAATGACAAATTAAGTCGCCTCGGGCGACCGGACCACCGCGAATTTCGAGCCCTGTAGTGAGTTCACCATTTTGTAGTGCTGTCTCAACATATAGTGAGAATTATTACACCCTACATCAGTGTTTTTCCCCAGAAAAAAAAAATTTTAAATCCTAAGTTCTGGCATGATAATACACAAACGATTGAATGCCAACAGCCCGAAGCGAAACTAACTGGGTCCAGGGGCATGGCCTCGGAAAACTTTTTTTTGAAAATAGATGCTCTCGGGTGCATTTTCAGGGTCTCTGAGAGGTTTTAGATACAGGATTGTAGGATAGATTTTACCAGTGCTTCAATGATTTCTCACCTAAATAGTATTAATGTACTGTATATGGGTCATTCCGTCAAATCTCCGAATGCTCCCACTCGACCATCTCAGATTTGGCTGAAAAAATTCCAGGAAGTTCACACACTTCCCAATAGGAAAAGTCCCAAATTTTAGCTCCCAGCTCATAGTTTTGTCATAAATATTTTTGCAACTAACCTCGGACCCGCTTTGAGCAGAGTTTTTTGGGGAGCCACTTTGAGATTGCTGTAACTAGAAAACTATTTAAGCCAGGTCCTTCACATTTTCAAGGGTCAAAATCTGGCACCAGTACTTGTAGAATATGGACTTTTACATGTGTGCTTTTGGTTTATCGTAGAATTCTGGGGGGCGGCACGGTGGTGTAGTGGTTAGCGCTGTCGCCTCACAGCAAGAAGGTCTGGGTTTGAGCCCTGTGGCTGACAAGGGCCTTTCTGTGTGAAGTTTTCATGTTCTCCCCGTGTCCGCGTGGGTTTCCTCCAGGTGCTCCGGTTTCCCCCACAGTCCAAAGACATGCAGGTTAGGTTAACTGGTGACTCTAAGCCCATGTTTACATTAGACCGTATCAGCGGATCATCAGATTAACATTTTTAAAACGATTAGTGTGCACACAGCAACACCAATACACGATTTGCGTGCACACAGCAACACCAATACACGGATACGCTCGGCTCCGCAGGCATCCTGCGCTCCAAATCACTCCGCCCTGAACAGCGAGTGCCCTCTGGAGGGTGCGCACTCCGGCCTTGCGCAGCTCACAGAGCACGCGAGTGAAGTGAACAAGCTGTGTTTTCGGGACTGAGCCGCTGTGTGTGTGATCCCAGCGCATATCACTTACCACTTGCAAGTGGAAGGATGGCAAGCCTAAAGACAATCATAACTACACAATGGGCAGTATTTGCATCAGTATTTGCAGTATTTTCATACTTTTATACTCTTTAATGAAAGGTGATACAAGGCGGAAGTCCGCGCCGTGTTTCAGCGGTCGCGTCACATGACCAACGCCAGCGAATCAGGAAGGTGGATGTCACAGTGATGATGTCCAATGAGACGCCAGCTAGAGCTCAGCACAGCGTATCCGCGTATTCTGAATGTTTACACAGCACCGGAGCTGACACGATCTGGATTGAATACTTGGACGCTGGCGGATTCCCGTTTCCAGGCGGTTTAATGTAAACTGACAGTGCATCCACGAAGAAAACGAGACAGATACGGTCTAATGTAAACGCAGCCTAAATTGACCATAGGTGTGAATGTGAGTGTGAATGGTTGTCTGTGTCTATGTGTCAGCCCTGTGATGACCTGGCGACTTGTCCAGGGTGTACCCCGCCTTTCGCCCGTAGTCAGCTGGGATAGGCTCCCGCTTGCCTGCGACCCTGTAGAACAGGATGAAGCGGCTAGAGATGATATGAGTGAGAATTCTGGGGGCTTGAATTTGCTTGGGAATTCTACACTACGCTTTGTGGCAAGTGCAATTTCAAAGACAGGCTTAATATTGCACATACACCTTCCCATATATACTGTGTACTTTGTATTCTAAAACTGCCCCTCTGTGATGAGCAGTTTGGAAGATATTAAAGTTTAAAAATGGAAAAAATAAATTTGGTGACGTTTTTAGCATGTTGTAGCAAAAAAAAAAATGACAGCATCCACCAACATAAAATTGACTGTTTTAGAAAGATTAGATGTCTGTTTTTAACATATCCAAAATTTGTGGTGGTGTTCTGCCTTATTTTTGCAAAGTGATTTTTTTGAAAATGTGGTGTTCGCATACACGCACAGCATTCATGGCGTATGAAAGCATTTTAAAATGCTAACAGAATGCCCTGAATTTATGATACACAGCTTAAATTCAATAAAATGCTTCATTTGGTTGAGGGTAAACTAGACCTGAAGGATAACCGATATGCAACCTTTAGATACTGAAATATTGGAACTCCGATATGGGTGAAAACTGAAACTTGTTTTCATTGCAACATTTCTGTTGGACCATAATTTAGAAGAAAAAGCAACCTGTATGCTTCAGTTAGTATTTATCCATGATAAGTTTTTGACAGTCCAGTAGAATTGATTATGATTAGTTGCGGGTACAAGCAGCCGAAATGAGTTTCCTTCGCAGGGTGGCTGGGCGCTCCCTTAGAGAGAGGTTGAGAAGCACAATCACTCGGGTGGAGCTCGGAGTAGAGCCGCTGCTCCTCCACATCGAGAGGAATCAGCTGAGCTGGCTTGGGCATCTCTTTCAGATGCCTCCTGGACGCCTCCCTGGGGAGGTGTTCCAGGCATGTCCTCCTGGGAGGAGGCCCCAGGGAAGACCCAGGACACGCTGGAGGGACTATTGCCGCTTTTCCACTACAAACGCGGCCGAGTTGGGCTGAGCCGTGCCGTGCTGAGTTGGGCTGAGTCGAGCTGAGCGGGGCTGTTGGAGTTGCATTTCGACTACAACCGCACTGAACCGTGCTGGCCGGAAGTGGGTGGACACATTGGGTGGAGTTAGCGAAAGTGGGTGGACGTCACGTGGCGTTGTTAAGCGGCGCAAACAGTGACATCAGTGATCTTATAAGCGGTAGTCTCACAACCCGGATAGTAAACAATAAACATGGAGGACATGGAGTCGTTAGTGTTGCTGGTCTTGGTTCTGTGGCTTGTTGTCACCGACAACGCCAACAGATACTGGCAAGAGCGTATAGATGAGGCGAGGCAGATGAGGCGAGGCGCATAAGGCTTCAGAAATTCTCGTAATTCTTCTTCCGGGTTTACGGTGTTTACAGATCCCAGCGTGCTCGCGGGGCGTGTGTGGGCATGTGAGGACACTCCTCCTCACCAATCAGTGCACAGGGGAGTGTCTGCTCACGCCCCCAGCCTCACTCAGCTCGGTTTGGCTCGCTTCAGCCCCACTCCAAAACCGTGCGAGTTTTGGGTGCTGAGTAGGGCTGAAGCGAGCTGAGTCGTGCTGTTCTGAGGTAGTCGAAACACGAGCCGTGTCGGGCTGAAGTGAGCTGAAAAAGGGTAGTGGAAAAGGGCCAAATGTCTCTCGGCTGGCCTGGGAATGCCTCTGTGTTCTTCCTGAGGAGCTGGCCGAGATGTCTGGGGAGAGGGAAGTTTGGGCTTCCATGCTCAGACTGCTGCCTCTGCGACCCGGCTCCGGATAAGCGGAAGGAGAGGAGATTAGATGATTAGTTGCAAAAATATTTTTTTTATGACAAAACTATAAGGAGTTGGGAGCTAAAATCTGGGACTTTTCCTATTGTATAGATGAAAGTCTTCTGGATTTACCCGGAAATCTGAATATTTGACAAAACTCTTGAAAGTCTCCGGTTTTCCAAATGGAGAAATTTTTTTTTTCGGATTTTTCGCGTTCCGTTTCATAGAAATTCGGTTTTGCGATCGCACGGTTTGTTTACGTTCGGCAACAGGGCGCCGCCATTTTTGTAGTCTCGCAATGCTTGCTGGTGTATACGAGACCTTATGCTTCTATACATACCTCATGTCATGTGAACTAGATTTTATCGTGCTTTAGAAAACGCGGTCTTTCTTTTGTGTAACTATTTAATATCAGTTGAATTATTATTTTCTAAACATATATGTAGTATTGTACATAAGATGCGACAGCATCACTTTAAGTTTTGACATCCAATAGTGAAAATTCTGAATTTAGAACAGTGGACTCCTGAAAATTACTCATTAACTAGAGGAATTAAATTTGATATTTTTGACATGTTAATCATTAATGTACATGAAAGAAAAAGGCTTAAAAGTTATAACTTGTTTTAGTGAAAATAAGTACTAGAATGTAGGGTTTTGCGTGTTATTAAATTTTTTTCAGGGGATGTTTCCACCTTAAAATAAGTTGCTGTATTACTATAACTGTAATGATTTAGAATGTTTCTGATGCAATTACCGTAATATGTGCAACTAAGATGCACTGAAAAGAAAAGTAAGGCAACTGCATATTATAAAGTTTAAATTTTGGCACTGTATTAAATGAACTAGATTAAGATTAAAACATATTTAAAGGAAAAGAAAACTTAATTCGTACATTTAAGTTTGCAGAAAGATTATGTACTTATAAACACATTCATGAAGAGAATTTAAGTGTCAAATGTAGCATAATTTCCAATAATAGCGATAAGCATATTTGTCAGTGTGATGTCACTGTGAGCCTTTAACAAAAGAACAATCCGGAGCCGCCTTTTGTGAAATGGATCCCAGTGACATCACACTGCCAAAAATTATTATTATTTGAAATTATGCTGTATTTGACACATTTGGACAACTTCACTTCGTGAGAGTGTTTATAAGTATATAATCTTTCTGCAAACCCAAACTAAGGAATTAAGTTTTCTACTCCTTTAAAGCAGATTAATTCTCCTTGGCTTTTGCTTGGCCCAATGTTGGGCAACCCTCTCATAGTCCATCTCACTGTCATCCATGCTGATGTGGATCAAATTGTCCAGCGAGTGCTTTTTGAGCCAGTCGCTGTGATCAGAATTGACTATGTTTTCGTTGTCGTGACAGTTGTCTGGTTTTGTGCGCCATCACTCACATGGGTTTGTTGACGTTTAGTCAACCAATCTTTGATCGAAGCCATAATGATAATAGACTAGGTCAAACCTTTGTGATTAAAATCAGTCAGCTTTGTCCGTCTGGTGGGGGACAACATCGGCAGCCAATGAGACCGCTTATAATGAATCGGAAACTTCCGGGATGTCTGACGTTTTCTTTCGATATTTTTATTGGACGGTTTGAACACGTGATCTTGACATAGCCAACAGATTACAGCTTGTTTACATCATACCACACAGACATATTACTTTGACAGAATCAACACAAACATTGGAAAAAAAGACCGTTTGTTTAACACAAATATCAATCAGTATGTAAATGGATCTGTTATTTGCTCTCCTATGTATCTAGTTACTTGTGGGTAGGAAATTTAACGTATCGGTATAAATCTAAGCGCATCAGATTTTAACTAAAGCGACCTAAGCGTATCGGCAGGCAGAGCAAGCGTATCGGGCCCGATGCGCTAAAACGCTTTGGGGGAAACCATGCTATATATAGTGCACTTATAGTATCCCACAATGCACCATAAAAAGTAGTGTACAACCGATGGTCACTAACCAAGCAATATATATCCCATCATGCATTGCGGTAGCACTGAAAGAAAAAAAGTATGTTGGGGTGATTAGACGGAGGAAGAAACGCGTTATAAACATTCAAGTACAATTAAAAAATAGTAAGGGAATAGAAAAAAGCTAAAATAGAACAAGGCAGATAAAATACACGAATAAAAGTTACAGTGCAAAGTGAGGAATTAATCAAAAGCCTCAAATTTGATTTAATAAAAGGCAAAGAAAGAATTCAGCCTTGATTTAAAAGAACTGAAAGATGCAGCAGACACAAAGTAGTTTGTATTCGCTAATGTGGGAAATATGCTCAGTATAATATGGATTTATCACAAAATTACATATATATTATTGACCAGCTTAAGTTTAGTCCGTATCGTGAAATACCGTAACTGAGTTCTTGAGGCCGAGGTCAGTGTTTTCAAGGCAGAGGTCGCAGTATTTCACGATACGGACCGACCTTAAGCTGGTAAATAGTATATTTATTTTTTTCTTTACCAAATTCTATCAGAAAATGAGCACCCAAAAGGGAAACCATATTTAGAACAAACCTGCTACAAGCTTGTTTTCGGCTTTCTCCTGAAATGTTTTCTTTTATTTCGTCATCAGGGTAGTAAAACTCGCTTTTGCTGTGAACACTGTCGTTATCGCTATCCATGCTGTAAAATTTAATGCTATTATACTGAGAAATGCGAAAATAAATGTTGACAAAAAATTGCTACTCTGTTGTTGTGAACGAGCGAGTCGTCAAAGGTCTGTAACCGCGGTCCGGATTGCAGGATTCCGGACCGCTCGCAATCAGAGCGCACGATTTCATGGGAACCAGACCGCGAAAAAAATAAATGCACGTATTTATTATTTTGAAGACCCACCAGCAGACTGATCTGGCATGTTTTAATTGTACAACAGTAATGACGTAAATAACAGCACGGTGGAGTAAATACATCACAAATTGAGTAAAGGTGACAAGGTCAGATACAGGGAAAAGATAAAAGAATGTTCAGGGGTAGATCCATACAGGAACGTTGTAGAGTATGAAGATGATGTACGGATGTGGCCGAGAGTGCATTACACAGACATCGTGAATTACCTTCTCGCATTTTAACAGTGGGTAAACTAAACAATCTGATTCCAGCCTTAGCAGAATTGTTTGAGCAGCCAATAACTGCACAAATTTGCGGCGTTTCATATTAAGGTACTTGTTGCTACACGTGTTATTCCACAAAGATGGTGGACACGACTAAATCAGAGAGGGTCATGGGATGTGTGACGTCATGCGCAAACGGTCTATAGTGAGTCGGGAGTAGTGAGTGAGTGATTTTGGACACGGCCTTTACAACAAAAATAGCCGAAACTATTAAAAAGATTGAGCACGCAACTGTCTGCCTGCTCATTACAGTTGAAACTTTTATAATTCATGATGGCAAACTAGGCAGAGTAATGAACATTTAAACTTGACACTGCGTCATTCCACCAGACTTTATATATAAATGAAGTGCACTCCATAGGGTGATAGAAGCTATCGTTTTATAATCTTTGTAGTGTTTTTAGCTTATGTAGGGAACAGTGTCATATTTAGGATTCAGTGGATAATATTTAAATAATTTAAAAAAAAATAGTGATTTGTGTTTTGGAGATTATGGTGTCGTGTAGCTCTTACAACACGCAGTACAAAACAATCCAAAGTCAGTCTGCTTTGTTTAGGCTCTCCTTTCTTGTTTTTGCTCTTTTTCTCCATGTAATGCTTCTCTCTTGTCCAGTGCCCCATTTAAAGGTCGTGTTCATGTTCCTGCAGGTTATAAAATCCCAGTTTTGGAGAACCTCGGGGCCACTCTGGATCAGTTTGATACCATTGACTTTTCCGATAACGAGATCAGAAAGCTGGATGGATTTCCGCTGCTCAAGAGACTCAAAACCGTGCTCATGAACAACAACCGCATCTGGTGAGTGAGGGAAGGGGTGGGGAATAATTTCCACCATGAGATCAGAGCCGACAGGGAAGAAATGCACAACAGGTCTACATTTTGAAGTGTGTGTTTGGGACGCTACTTGCGTGTAGACATTTACATGTGACGCAGATGGACATCTTAAATGTGTGTTCGCATTTGTTTTTGGTTAGCTTGTGTCGCTTATGCTAGAAATTGTGAATTTGGTATTACTCTGTTAAAGTTGAAAGGCTGATGGCCCCTTTCCACCAACTAGGTGCTAGTAATGTTTCAGAATTGGTTCAGCTTAAAGGAGATACGCAGAACCTTTATTTTTAAATAAATTTCTGACTGATAATATTGCCATCCTTGACTCTTGTATGCTGCATAAATGGGAATTAAAAAAAAATATTGTTGAGAGTTTAAGCTGGCATTCGAGCTGAGCCAGCCAGCCCTGAGTGCGTGACGTCACAGCAGTAACCGGTTTTAAGGCCGAGGCCTCTGACACTTATGGAGCACTTGCATGTGACGTCACAGCCGATCCAGATTGTGACAGACGCCATCTTGTCGGTCAAACGCCATATTTCCGCCTTCTACTTCTGGTTCTACCTTTTTTCTTCTGGAAAACCCTACTATATACAATTCTACTACAACAGCTGCGGCTACAAGCTCTCCCTACCTGTGCACGTTTTTTGTGTATTTTTGCGTGTTGTTCGTCTGTACCGGACTTCAATATCCACTACAACCGTATGGACTTACTGGACATTGGTTTCCAGCAGAAAATGACGGTTTGTAGCGATTTCCATCGCATGCACAACATTCCGGACGAGATAGCGAGACCAGCGGGGTCTCCGTGGATTGTTATCGGGTCTGGCAGGCGAAGGAGGCGGCGTCGGGAGAGGAAGCAAAAGCGAGGCTGCAGAGCCGGTCTGTTGACTAAGCTCAGAAAACAGCCACTCAAATCTCCACTGCTAAACCTCTACCTCTCCAACGCCAGATCCATGGTAAACAAGACGGACGATTTGGAATTACAGCTGGAATTACCTTATTCTATTCTATAATCGGCTGGTCAGTGCTATACTAGATACTACTGATATATCTAGTATCAGTACTAGTACTCAATACTTAAGTGACTTACCTGTCCAATGAGGATTATTTTCTTGTTTACAAGATGCCACATCTGAGTCGCTGACAAATCCTGAATTTCTGTAAAGATAACTGTCCAGAGATTTATAAGCATGCAGTGCTTCACCACTGAACAGTGAGGGAAAGTTGATGAGGTGATTATACACATCTGGGTATTCCACCTCTGGCAGTTCAACATCCACTGACACGGTCGTGAAAACTATGTCTGGTAAGCCATAAGGGTCACTAATCTGTAGGTCGTTTATATTAGACATATATCGTTTATATCGTTTTTAGGTCGTTTATATTAGACATATATCTAGTTATCTGTTCATTAGAAAAATGAGCCGTGTAGTCCGTCGGTTGAAATTGATCCATTCTGTACACGAGTGCAGCAGTATTCAGCTGTGTTTTTTACCGACAAGATGGCAGCTGTTAACTTTCCGGTCACGTGACTGCAAGATCTCTATAGACCAAAGCCAGACTCAGCAGGCGAGAGTGGTTGCAATGACCTCTTCGTTTGGGTTTATTGGTGATTCTTCGGATTCCACAGATAGTAATACATCTGACTGTGATAGTCCTGAAATTGGAGTGTGTGTGTACATGCTACTGCTGTACGCGTAGAAACGTATCAGTTCGAACCATCGGAAAGTGAATTTGATAGTGCCACGGAGGCCCACACCTTACGAAATAAAGCCAGAGAACAAAGCCGTCTAGAGAATTGGATGGAATTGAACTGACAGTCTCATGTGACTCTCATTAAAACAGGATAGGTGTTATAACTTATGCAACATACATGTACATGCATACGATTTCACTGATAAAACGTAAAAGGCTAATTAAATAATCAGATGAACTGAGACAATCATATTCTGAAGCAAATTAAATAATCTTATACCGGTAACTTGTATTATGTATTTAAGTTACATGTATTAATCTAAATGCAGGTAAACAGTGAGTGGTGTTATGTAACCAAACGAGAGTCGCATCTTACCCGTCTGTGTTCTCGCTTCTTGAAAGCCAATCTTGTGGCTGATTTGTTTTGAGGCAATCTGACTTTCAGTTGTTCATTCAGTTCTTCGTTCATTCGCTTCTTCCACGTAAGGGCAAGATATGCTTGCCTCAGCAGCAATATCCAGCGGAGAAATCTTACCACTCATTCTCCATACTGAGTACTCCGCCATTACCGCTCGGCTCACGCTCCGGGAGAACTGGTGCAACTGAACTTGCTTTCCTTTTCTTGTAGTTTTCTTTTCCTTTAATTGTTGGCACTGCACCCTCTTTCAATACAGGCTTATAGCCAACACTCCTCAACAGATCAGAGGTCTCGTACGAGTCTTCAGTAAAATGTGCCCGTGAACTTCTCGCAAAACGTGTCCAAAAAGAGATGTTACATCACTGTATACATCTCTGCATTCCTGACAACACTCGTGTCGAACACAACAACTAGAAAGGCGCTTGGTAGAGTGCATACCTCTGCCAAGCCACTTATTAGAATATCCAGACATTTAGTACGTTTACATACAAATTTGGATTTGCATCAAAATCTAATCAATTGTTCCTTGGCCTGTGGCTCAACTTTCCTCACAATTTCATCAAAATCTGTTCTAATTTTTGAGTTAGGTTAGGAACATGCAAACAAACGGGTGAAAACATACCTCTGCCAACTTTGTTGGAGGTGGTTAATAAGGCCAAGAAAAAATAATTGTTTGTTTCCGGTTACCCGACCGACCGTTTAAAAAATGCCCCGACCCTAGACTTTTTTGTTAGATGTTTAAAAAAAATGTATTTTCGCCGACCAACAATAAATTTTGAAAAAAAAAATATCTGCATTACGATTTGCATAATATTGTCGATCTGACAAGTGACTAATTCTAAAACGCATATATCGGACAAGAAACACTCATTGATTTCTCACGGCCTCAATCTGACGTCATGACCTCTTTCCGGGAAACTCCGGCTTGTGTTGTACACAACGCTAGGCATCATGGCGGCCAACGAAGTGTTCTCGATTACCGTGATCGGTTGCGACCACACGGAAGATTGTAAGACAATAAGTTCATTTTATAAGTTTTCAACTGTAAAAGAACTCTACGAACATTATCATCCTCCACTGGACGAGTCATGCAAACAGTATACACACAGTGCCCAGGCTAACGGCGGTATTGATATCACGATGGAAGTCACGTTGGAAAGCCTGCTCAGCAATTTTGGCTTGCGGGCACTGACATTTGAATGTAAACGGAAGCCGGAGTTTCAAAAAATGTTAGCTATCAAAACAAAAATACTAAAAGTACACGAGGACGCAAAAGTAGAGGCAACAAAGGTGACAAATAATGCATTCCAAGTGCTCATGGCAGGCGGCAGAGCTTTTGTTTCTGTGAAGAAGACGGGGTAAGTTTGCTTGTTGTGGGCGCCATTTTGTGTACATTAGCTGTACATATACATTTTAATAGCTGTACATGTACGTTTTAAATAGGTTGTTTGCAGTACCAGACAGTTTGCTAGAACTCAGTTTTGTGATGTCACAAACTTGTACAATTTGATGTACAAAAATGTACAATTTGATTCTGACACTGATTGATCATTTTGTATAATAGCAGGTCCAAAAGTCTAAAGATGTTTTTGATTGTTCTTTGTATTCATATTAAACATACAAGTTCACAACATAGTGTTCCTAATAAAGTTAAGGTTCAACATTTGTAGTTATGTTTATAGTTCCTTTAAGCGTCCGAGCACTCCATATTTTATCCATGGGCTCCGAATCCTGTATTCCACAAGCTTCACTGGTTTTCTTAGGCCTGGTTCTGGATGGTTGAGTCACAGAATGACACTTCCCCACTATGTGCCACTGTTTGTCCCACACCTAAAATTTATTTTTTTAAAAAACCTACCTACCTGGTATTTTGTGTGATAAAAAAAAATAAAATAAAAAGACCTACCTACCTACCCTATTTTTTTTCAAGATGTAATACGAAACAATTATTTTTTCTTGGCCTAATGGTGGACTGCTGGATTAGGCAGACTAGACACTACACTAACTGGTTTCAGTGAGTCTTGTTGGTTACTGTAATCCAGCCGCTGACGTAAGTGGTTCTTGTTTCTAGACCAGCAAACTGTTGGTGCCACTCTTAAACCAGCTTTTCTGTCGGTTGAAATGTGAAAAACTGGTCTGAGATTAGGTACAGGCTCTGAGCTGAACCTCAAAATAGCTTGGTGGAAAAGGGGTATGATACGGGAGGGCTAAAATATAATATCTGTACTGAGGTCTCGTTAATGGCATAATATGAATGATGTGGGGGAAAACTGTCATTTTGTGTAACTTGTACTTTAACTGGACAGCGTGTGACGAGTCTGTCTGCTTTTAGTTTCCTCTCCGAATGTGTTTTTGTTCACATCTGTCTTGTTCATGTTCATTACACCTGAAACTGTAACTCCATTTTCAGTTACTTCTGATGACATGTAATGGATCTCAGTGAAGCAGGATGAAAAAAAAAAAATATATATATATATATATATATATATATATATATATAAAAAACCCTAATGGAGATCTAGGAGGTGTTTTTTACTCTGTAGGCACCTGACACGATGCAGGCTGGGCTAGAAAGAAATCAGCTCCAGACTCACTTTATCATAACATTCTCTGAGCCACTGGTGGGGCTGTTGCACTTGGTTTGGAAATCCAAATAATCCACCTTAAGATATTTAACAGACAATGATTTGATTTGACTGGCACATGGCTCTGCTACTGCCTTTCTACCAGTTGTTCTTGCAAACAAGTATTACAGTCGCAGTGCTCAAGCGGTCTCTTCCTGTTAATACTACTAATCCAAAATTAGAGATTTCTACAGCTGAGCGAGTCCAAATGCAGCTTGCAGGATTTGAAAAGATGAAAGCAATGAGTGGGCAATTGTTGAATATTGCTCACATTTTAGCAAGGAAATTGCCAACTTTTCAATGGAGATCATGAAGATGGCAAAAATGATCAGAATTATTTTACCGAGGATTCAGATAACGATCCTATTTGATACTTTAAGCTCCCAATTTCACCCCTTCAGCAGAGTTGTTTATAAAGATGCATGAATTAAAGCTGATGTGATTTTGTTGCAGCCGGATTGGTGAAAATCTCGAGCATTCGTTGCCCAATCTTAAGGAGCTGATCCTTACAAGTAACAACATCCAAGATCTGGTGAGTAGTGCTCTACTGAGTGTGTTAATCTGTGATTCTGCTCATACACTCGCACTGGGTGCAGAATCTGAAAACCTGGCTGTCTTACCATGATGCCAAAACTCTTGTCAGATAAATTATACTATTGGTTTATCATCCATTTACTCTGTGCTGAGGGGCTCTGCAGATTATTTTTCCATAGCTTAAAACATTCCTGGCTGGAAAAAGCTTGCAAACCCCTGCTTTAATGCACCAACAGACTGAGCTTCTTATTGCATTATTTAAACACGTTGTTTTCTTTGATTAACAGGGTGATCTGGATCCTCTCGCTTCAGTAAAGACCCTGACCCTTCTCAGGTATTTTATCATGAAAACCCACACATCTGTCCTTGGAGCATTTTTAGCTTGGTTTATGCACATCATTTACAACTTGCTTAACTATAGGCGAAATATTATCCCGAAAGCAGGAGGAGTGCGTCCTAGTAGCAGAGATCCGTCTCGCTGAGATTAATTTAAACTCTCTTGCGTAACAGGAGCTTTATCATTGTGGTACTGTAAGTTTTATTCAGGTTACTCTCGTCTGATTCGGGTGTTTTGTATAGGTAATCGTATGGGGCTGAGTAAAATTAAGGATTAATTTCACGAGTGATTTTCGAAGTTTTGAAAATCGCCCGAGTCACGAAGCGACGAGGGCAATTTCAAAACTTTGAAATCACGAGTGAACTTGATCCTTAATTTTACGAGGAACCATACGATTACTTGTTTATAATATATAGGGCCAAATTCATACTTCGGAAGCCATTCAAGTTCACAACGTTTTCTGAACCAATCAGGGTGCAAGACTATCTTGTACGTTTGAATCAGTTTCTAAAGCGTCTTTCATCATGACATGGCGACACGACACGAGGATTTTGAAAGTGGTTTATGAAATTTTATTGGAACTTCTTTACAAAAGCTGATTGCTAAATGCAAGAAAACTCTGTGCTTGACCGAAAAGGAGAATTTGCTAGTATTTGTAACTGTAACCAAGCAACGAACTAGCAAATAGCATTTCAGAAATATGGCCTCGTGTTAAGGAAAAAAGCCCTCCTTGATTGACCAATCAGAATTGAGTAATTTGGCCCTATGTATTATGTATATTATGGTTGAGTGCAAATTACATAAGATATAAAACACAGTCTGGAGTGTGCGTGTTTTTTTTTTTTTTTTTTTTTAAACTTGTACCACAATAGTTTGCTGCAACAAAGACTGTGAGCACTTACAGCCAAGACTCCTAACATAAACTTTAAATAAATGTCTCCTAACAAAACCAAAAAAAATTCTAAATCACTGAATACAAGTGACATTATTTATTTATTTATTTTTATCTATTTATTTAACCACCAACGCCTGTTTAAACCCATTTATTGGTCTTTATTTGAATCAGTTGCTGTAGAGGTCCCCATGTATGAGCTGTTACTACAGAAACAGCAACCTATTGGAACAAGCGCGTTAATATGAACCTATAGACCTCTTGCAGTCACGTGACTGGAAAGTTCACAGCCGCCATCTTGTCGGTAAAAAACACCGCTGAATACTGCTGCACTTGTGTACAGAATGGATCAATTTCAACCGACGGACTACACGGCTCATTTTTCTAATGAACAGATAACTAGATATATGTCTAAAATAAACGACCTACAGATTAGTGACCCTTATGGCTTACCGGACATAGTTTTCACGACCGTGTCAGTGGATGTGGAACTGCCAGCGGAATACCCAGACGTGTATAATTACCTCATTAACTTTCCCTCGCTGTTCAGTGGTGAAGCACTGCGTGCTTATAAATCTCTGGACAGTTACCTTAACAGAAATTCAGGATTTGTCAGCCGCGGCATCTTGTAAACAAGAAAATAACAATCCTCATTGGACAGGTAAGTCACTTAAGTATTGAGTATAGCACTGACCAGCCGATTATAGAATAGAATAAGGTAATTCCAGCTGTAATTCCAAATCGTCCGTCTTGTTTACCATGGATCTGGCGTTGGAGAGGTAGAGGTTTAGCAGTGGAGATTTGAGTGGCTGTTTCCTGGGCTTAGTCAACAGGCCGGCTCTGCAGCCTCGCTTTTGCTTCCTCTCGCCTCCTTCGCCTGCCAGACCCGATAACAATCCACGGAGACCCCGCTAGTCTCGCTATCTCGTCCGGAATGTTGTGCATGTGATGGAAATCACTACAAACCGTCATTTTCTGCTGGAAACCAATGTCCAGTAGTCCATACGGTTGTAGTGGATATTGAAGTCAGATACAGACGAACAACACGCAAAAATACACACAAAAAACATAAAAAACGTGCACAGGTAGGGAGAGCTTGTAGCCGCAGCTGTTGTAGTATAATTGTATATAGTAGGGTTTTCCAGAAGAAAAGGTAGCAAAAGTAGAACCAGAAGTAGAAGGTATATGGCGTTTGACCGACAAGATGGCGTTTGTTACAATCTGGATCGGCTGTGACGTCACATGCAAGATCTCTATTGTACATGTTACAGCCAGAACTGTTTTCCAAGCTGTGCTGTGGTAGATTATTAGTACAAATGTAAATGTCGCTATGGGTAACTTTGGTTACTTGCAGACAGCTGAATGTTCAAAGACCATAAAACCCCTGCTGTTTGCAAAGAGTAAACGTTTACACAAAATTTTTTTTTTTCCCCCCTCCAGTCTTTTAAGGAACCCAGTAACCAACAAGAAACATTACAGGCTGTATGTCATCAACAAACTTCCACAGATACGTGTTCTGGATTTCCAGAAGGTGAAATTAAAGGTAAGGTACAATGCAGAATCCTTGGTTAAGTCCATATTAGAAGAGAAAGCATCAGACTCGATGTGGAAGGCAAAACTTTAAAATGTGATTATAAATTTGGACATTGGCTAATTGAGTGTGTTGGGGGGAGCAGAAGTTGTTTAAATTGCCTGCACATTTTAGTGCGAGACCTCAAGACGCAACATGAAACCAGAATTCACCTGCTTTTCTGTAAACAGTTGCCGTCAGAAGTTTACATACATTCACCATGGACATGTATGTCATGGCAATATAAGACTTGGGGTGACTTTTCTTTTCTTTGAACTGGTTTTTTTTTGGGGGGGGGGGGGGGCAGAATGATGCACGACATGCATCTTTTAATATAAATAAAAACGATAATTTGGTGCCCACGTTTTAATTTATTTTGGGTTTTCTGAAATCAACACAATACAACTTGGTGTTGATTAATTTCATGAGTTTGTATGAATATTTACTGATATAATTTTGACCCTGTGTTAATTTTAGAACACCCAAAATTAGATTGTGTATCCAAAGTAAATTTAAAAAATTGTAAAAGTTTTGTACATTCTTCCCCAGAGAAGGAACAATTATTTATATGAATGAATGAAATGCCCAGTACTGCTCTGACATTCATGTCAACGAGTGTATGTAAACTTCTGACCACAAGTGTATTAAGCAGCTTTGTTGAGATTGGGCAAAGACGCTTGGTGCATGTACTGAGTTTGATGCGGAGCTGCAAGACCATTTAAAAGCTGTTCTTATCAAATCTGATAAACTCCTGGGCCTCAAAAGATTTAGACAGTCCTAACCAGTGATGGATGCATGAGAGACTCTGGACAAAGATGAATTTCACAAACATTGTCCTTTGGATGTAAAGTCCCCCTGCCATAAATATTGGAACAGGCAATGCTCATGATTTAAATTGGGCCTGTCATGACTGGACTGAGAGTAAATAGATGGTGAGATTCAATCATTGTGGTGTAAGTGGTTAGCACGGTTGCCTCACAGCAAGAAGGTTCTGGGTTCGAGCCCAGCGGCCAGTGGGGGCCTTTCAGTGTGGAGTTTGCATGTTCTCCCCGTGTCTGCGTGGGTTTCCTTTGGGTGCTCCGGTTTCCCCCCACAGTCCAAAGACATGCAGGTTAGGTTAATATGGGACGGCCTTGGGCTGAGGTGCCCTTGAGCAAGGCACCTAACTCCCAACTGCTCCCCGGCCGCTGTTAGCATGGTTGCCCACTGCTCTGGATATGTGTGCGCGCTCATTGCTCATGTGTGCGCGCATGCGTGTTTTCACTGCTATTAAACGTAGAGAGGAGTGTGCTTTCACAAGTGTGTGATGACTAAAGTTGTGCTTTCTTTTCTTTCTAAACTTTACTCTTTAACACCTTCCTTATTTTGAGTACATTCTTTTCCTCTTTTGGTTCTTGACTGTTCCTTATGTCGAACGGTGTCGAGTCCTGCTTGATGTCTTGGTGCTTTTTCACTTGAACTCTGATGTATCGCCGTAGGAACGTCAAGAGGCTGAGAAAATGTTCAAAGGCAAACGGGGCGCTCAGCTTGCAAAGGATATTGCCAAGCGCACAAAAACGTAAGATGAAAGACCTTGATCAAGCACAGCTCTTCTGAATCACTATTGGGCCTTCATGACCTGATCTGGATTTTACTGCAAACTGTTCAATTGGTTCTAACTAAAACCTTTTAAAGCTACCAAAAAAATAAATTAAAAAAATCCCTAACCCATCTGCAGTGTATTCCAGGAGAGCTGGCCCAAGGCATTTCTCTCTTTGTATCAGCTTATTAAAACAAATGATAAGATGCACAAGATACTACACTCTGATTGGAAGAACAGTGGTTAAAAGGCTGAAGAAGAAGCAGGTCTGCATGAACAAGCCTGTGAAAACCCTTGTGTTCTTGAATGTGGTGTTTTCTTTTAGGTTCACGCCAGGAGCCGGACTGCAGGCTGAGAAAGTGAAAACGGGGCCTTCTGCAGCAGACGTGGAAGCCATTAAGGTCCCCGATTTATGTTCAAATGGTTGGGATTTATTGCAATTGATTAAATGGCTAAAAGTGTGTCTCGCCCACAGGCTGCCATTGCAAATGCCACATCACTGGCTGAAGTGGAGAGGTTGAAGGGAATGTTGCAGTCTGGTCAGATCCCTGGGAGAGAAAGCAGACAGGGTAATGCACAGGGATCTCCACTACTCATTTTTATTATCTAGTGCTTTCATTTCGTGGCTGGACTCATATGGAAGAGCTGGTGTAAAAATGTCACTGAATAATACTGTGCCACAATGAAAGAACAGTGTATTTGCTGGACTAGAAGAGGTGGTGTCTTGCTCTCTAGCATATCTAAACTCGTTAGTCAAATGATGTGATCACAAACTGTGATTACGCTGAAATGTTGTCATTAAAAATGTAGTTTCGCTAACGATCCCACAGTTAGAGTAGGTCGGAGTAGTCAATTCAACAGATATCTCCTCTAAATGTCCAAATCTGATTGGTACTTGGGGAAAATCTGCTATCCCCTCTAATAAATATAGTCCCACCCAGCTCAAACTGAAAATTTACAGCATTTATGCAAACTCCTTTCATAACCGTCTCCTTTCAGCATCAATAATTACGCACTTCCTTGTTAGCTGACAGCATTTTTTTTTTTAATCCATTTATTAGTGTTGGATTAAACAGCATCAACTATACCAGTGCCACTTCATGAACAGTTACGGAAACAACGTTGTTTTTGAGCAAGTGCATTAATTTTGTATAAAACTATATTTTGGTGCTGGTTCTACTGTGACTAGCGGTGTGTTAGAAAATTTGTCAACACCTTATGATCAACCACATCCAAGAAGTAATGAGCATTGTGGGATAAGTTGATACCCCTGACATACAACAACAGCAACAAAAAAACATTTTCCTTTGAGACCTTTACATTCAAGGGCGGCACGGTGGTGTAGTGGTTAGCGCTGTCGCCTCACAGCAAGAAGGTCCTGGGTTCGAGCCCCGGGGCCGGCGAGGGCCTTTCTGTGTGGAGTTTGCATGTTCTCCCCGTGTCCGTGTGGGTTTCCTCCGGGTGCTCCGGTTTCCCCCACAGTCCAAAGACATGCAGGTTAGGTTAACTGGTGACTCTAAATTGACCGTAGGTGTGAATGTGAGTGTGAATGGTTGTCTGTGTCTATGTGTCAGCCCTGTGATGACCTGGCGACTTGTCCAGGGTGTACCCCGCCTTTCGCCCGTAGTCAGCTGGGATAGGCTCCAGCTCGCCTGCGACCCTGTAGAAGGATAAAGCGGCTAGAGATAATGAGATGAGACCTTTACATTCACACTGACTTTATTTGCTTAATTTTCCAGGTGCACAGAGCATGGTTGAGGAAGAAGAGGACGATGAGCCTGAAATGGGGATGCAGGAGTCTGTTTCGATGTACAACGCTGCCGGTGGGGATGAGATGGAAGATGACAGAATGGAAAACGGAGAGGAAGACATGCATGTTAATGGATCCTAGTTCATTTCATGTTATATGGATGATGGTGCATCTCTTGAGTTTGTGTATAAATGTTGGACAGAGTACTTTTGTATGCTACTTTTTGTTGGTAAATACGTTCAACCAATGGTTTTTTTTTATGGTTTAAAATAAAATTAAGTGCTTCATTTCATACTACCTTGGATTTCATTTTTGAAAAATCCATTTTATGTCTAATTGAGTAACAGATGCGCTAGTCAGTAAATGCGTACTTCTCAAATGTACCAATGTCCGAGGTTTATCTGATTAACAAAACCAGTACATAACCTAATAAACAGAGAAATGGATGTATGATGTAATTTTAGTAAATTCACAAAATGTCTGCATATGTTTGAAAGAAGCAAGAATTGAACGCGTCATCAAATCGCACCACGAAGGGGATGATGCATTATTTTGTTTTTAATGAAGTCCAATCAGTATTGCTTAGTTAATCTAGATATAAACCCAAGTAGTTGAATGGGTTTCAAATTTTGTCAATATGGACATCTGTAATAATTTCAGCGTGCATAGTATTGCATAAAAAAAAAAAAGTTTATTCATCCCTCGGTGGGGAAATTTACATGCTAGGGACAGTAACACACAAAGAAAAAATGCAATAAAAGTATAAAATATAATAAAGTTAAAACAAGTCATGTGTACAACAAAATACAACCCTGATTCCAAAAAAGTTGGGACAAAGTACAAATTGTAAATAAAAACGGAATGCAATGATGTGGAAGTTTCAAAATTCCATATTTTATTCAGAATAGAACATAGATGACACATCAAATGTTTAAACTGAGAAAATGTATCATTTAAAGAGAAAAATTAGGTGATTTTAAATTTCATGACAACACATCTCAAAAAAGTTGGGACAAGGCCATGTTTCCCACTGTGAGACATCCCCTTTTCTCTTTACAACAGTCTGTAAACGTCTGGGGACTGAGGAGACAAGTTGCTCAAGTTTAGGGATAGGAATGTTAACCCATTCTTGTCTAATGTAGGATTCTAGTTGCTCAACTGTCTTAGGTCTTTTTTGTCATATCTTCCGTTTTATGATGCGCCAAATGTTTTCCATGGGTGAAAGATCCGGACTGCAGGCTGGCCAGTTCAGTACCCGGACCCTTCTTCTACGCAGCCATGATGCTGTAATTGATGCAGTATGTGGTTTGGCATTGTCATGTTGGAAAATGCAAGGTCTTCCCTGAAAGAGACGTCGTCTGAATGGGAGCATACCGTATGTTGCTCTAGAACCTGGATGTACCTTTCAGCATTGATGGTGTCTTTCCAGATGTGTAAGCTGCCCATGCCACACGCACTAATGCAACCCCATACCATCAGAGATGCAGGCTTCTGAACTGAGCGCTGATAACAACTTGGGTCGTCCTTCTCCTCTTTAGTCCGAATGACACGGCGTCCCTGATTTCCATCAAGAACTTCAAATTTTGATTCGTCTGACCACAGAACAGTTTTCCACTTTGCCACAGTCCATTTTAAATAAGCCTTGGCCTAGAGAAGACATCTGCGCTTCTGGATCATGTTTAGATACGGCTTCTTCTTTGAACTATAGAGTTTTAGCTGGCAACGGCGGATGGCACGGTGAATTGTGTTCACAGATAATGTTCTCTGGAAATATTCCTGAGCCCATTTTGTGATTTCCAGTACAGAAGCATGCCTGTATGTGATGCAGTGCCGTCTAAGGGCCCGAAGATCACGGGCACCCAGTATGGTTTTCCGGCCTTGACCCTTACGCACAGAGATTCTTCCAGATTCTCTGAATCTTTTGATGATATTATGCACTGTCGATGATGATATGTTCAAACTCTTTGCAATTTTACACTGTCGAACTCCTTTCTGATATTGCTCCACTATTTGTTGGCGCAGAATTAGGGTATTGGTGATCCTCTTCCCATCTTTACTTCTGAGAGCCGCTGCCACTCCAAGATGCTCGTTTTATACCCAGTCATGTTAATGACCTATTGCCAATTGACCTAATGAGTTGCAATTTGGTCCTCCAGCTGTTCCTTTTTTGTACCTTTAACTTTTCCAGCCTCTTATTGCCCCTGTCCCAACTTTTTTGAGATGTGTTGCTGTCATGAAATTTCAAATGAGCCAATATTTGGCATGAAATTTCAAAATGTCTCACTTTCGACATTTGATATGTTGTCTATGTTCTATTGTGAATACAAGATCAGTTTTTGAGATTTGTAAATTATTGCATTCTGTTTTTATTTACAGTTTGTACTTTGTCCTAACTTTTTTGGAATCGGGGTTGTAAGAATGGAACTTAAGGAGAGAAAATAACAAACGGACTGCTAGTACACAAAGCATGGTACGGATTTGAATTTAGTGTGGAAATTTAAAGAAAAACGCTCTAATTACTGTAGTAATAATCAGTGATGGGAATAACGGCATTAGAAATTAACGGCGTTACTTTTTTTAGTAACGAGTAATCTAACTAATTACTTTTTACATCGTTATAACGCCGTTCCCGTTACTTACAATAAAATGCTCTGCGTTACTTTATTAAAGCTGTTTTCATCTGGCACGCTGCTCGTTCAGCCTTTCTTTACTCTGCTTTAGTGTGGGGCGGGGAGACGCGAGACAACGGCATAGTCAGCCAATCAGAGTAGCTTTGGACAACATACGTAGGTAGGCCACGCCTACTGCACTACTGCACACACTTTCAATCAGAAGACAGCGATGGCGTGCGGTCAGTCCAACGCTGCGCTTTCACACTGGAAATACAGCATTACTTTTCATTACTTGAAATAAAAGGCAAAAATGTCTACGTGCAATGCACATTATGTCGAGGAACAAAGCGTTTGTCCTCGTCAGTGGCCAGTAATTAGTAACAATTTTAATAACTACAAAAATATATTAAATTTGATAGATGTCTTATCTCACATTGTCCCACAAAAATATTAATGTAGTGTAGATAACGTTACTAACTGGTTCTGTTAAGTGTCCATTTCAGTCATTAAACACATTTAACATTTACTTTTATTATGATTACACTAATTGAATTTTTTTTTTTTTTTGAGGGGGAACAAAATGTAACGGAATAATTACTTTCCCTGGTAATTAGTTACTTTTATGACAAAGTAACTCCGTTACTAACTCGGTTACTTTTTGGGAAAAGTAACTAGTAACTATAACTAATTACTTTTTGAAAGTAACGTGCCCAACACTGGTAATAATTAAAATAATGTCAGTAAGCTCGAATAAATAAAGATAACGGTAATAATACTTGCCAAAGCAAAACACGCCTCCTTTTAATGTCCTCGTTTGGGCACGCCTCGTTTAATGACGTGTTACAAGCTCCGCCCCATTCTCAACAACCACGTCATCCTCCAGTTTACGGAAATCCGGTTTGGCTTAGTTGGCTAGGGAGCGATCTGGTTTCAGGCTACTTTAGCTTGTCGGTACGTTACAAAATGGACAAGTAATCACGTAGTGTAGTTGTTTAAAGGAAAGTGGACAGTGATTTTTATTGTTTTAAATCCTGTAACACTCGTTAAACATGGAGTCAACCGGCGGTGCTGCTAAAATTAAACCCGGAGCAGGAGGAGAAACTCTGGAGAACCAGGACATGAGTTTCCTTCAAGCAACTGGTAGATAAACACTATGTCTTATCATTAATAAACTTCGGCTTAAACAAATAAGACGCTTTAAATCAGAATCGGAATCCGAATCAAATTTATTGTCAAGTACGGTCTCACATACAAAGACTTTTGCTTTAGTGATTGGTGCTTGAAGAAATTTAGCAATATGCATAGAAGAACCTGAAATATGCTAAATATAGCTTTAAAGAAAAATATTTGCATGAAAACATTTGGTTAAAGACAATATTATAAAACTTTTTTTTTTTTTTTTACACAGGGGTTTAAGAAATACTGGTGAATAAATATGGGCGTAGAATTGTCAAAACAATAAAAAGCAACGTCATCGGCTACTTGAACTAGCTTCAATGTTTTCCACACCTGTATTTAGACAGGTGTGGGAGGGGTGTGCTGTATCGTGATTGGCTATTTGAATGGTACATGCACGTATTTAGCCAATCACGACAGGGAGAATGCTACTAACCCGAGCAGGGGGCGGGATTTGTCAGAGAACGGGTAGGGAAAGAACAAATCTGGCTGTAATAATTTAGTGTTTTATGCTAACGTGCTACTTTATAAACAGCAAGTTGGAAGAAAAAAAATGGTTAATGTGGCTTCTTGTTTTTGTCCTGGAAGTTAAATTTTGTGTTCCTGAGCTTTATGTATACGTCTATTAGGTTTTAAAAGTAGTTAGTCTTATGTTTTGTCCAATTAAATATGTTTTCTCTGGAACATTATACTGTTTCCTGATCCTGGAGTGTTTTGCTCTACAGTAGCAGCTGGTCTGTGTGGTTTTTGGCTTCTTCCTGCACATTCTTCCCTTTTTCCCCATCCATCTCTTACCGGAGACAAAATCAGAGGAATCTTTTTGTCAGTTTGGAATTGTTTGGTGCTTTAACCTGCTCTCACTCTGACTGACTTTGCTTCAAAATGAAATACATCATCAGCATGGAACAGGCTTTTAGGCAGGATTTTTTTTTAGGGAGTCTAACTTTTTTGCAGGTGTCACTGTATGTGGCGAGGTGTAGCGGCGCGTTGAGCGCCGCTGGCACGAGTGTTTTAGGGGGTTGAGAATTATGTAAAAATGTTAAAGAAAATGTATTCAAAATACATGTAGGTATAACAGATTGGTAATACAATATCAACTTTGGGAACACCAAAACAAAATACACTGCAAACTGCGTATATTTTTAATGAATATTATTATTAAAATGGGTATATTTCTGGGATTTTTTGAGCTGGAGTTGCATATTAAGCATGACAAATTAGCTATAAAGCTTTCTGATCGCAGAATACTACATAAATAAAGCTTGTTGTAGCTGTGTTTGTCTCAGTCAGTAGTGCACCTATTGCAATTGCATTACATGTGACAACCAACCCCGAACACAGTGTGACAACCAACCCCGGCTGACCAGTTTTGCTTTCAAAGCCGCTAGCGTCCAAAGATTTAGTATAACAAAGAAAAAAACACACAGGAAATATGGCTAAGTCTTCAAACATTATAATGGTATTCGTTTTTTCAATAGAAACCCATTAATTACAAAGCTAGAAGGTAAAAACCAAGGACGAACAGTTTCATGTTCGTCCTTTTCACGTGCGTTCCTTGGAATCCCAGCATCCTTTAGAACGTGTCGTATTTGATTATTGTTTAGCCTACTAGAAATACTACCCGCCGGCTCGACTACCACACTCTCCACTACGTAGCCTGTAATGTTGGGAAAATCTGCATGAAAATGTGTTATTTACTGTTAAAAGGATTTATTCGGGATAAATAACATGTCAGGTAAGGCCGGTTTTCTATAGACTACATTCCACATTTAGCTGCGGCAATATAGTCTACGGCTATATTGTCTGGATATTTATGCCAGTGTCTCCTAGGCATACATCTTTTCCCCCTCTGCTCTGGGAACGCATATTACAAGTGCTTTGTACACCAAATTTATTTAATAACCCATTTATTTATAACGAGGGCTCTCACAACTTTGAAATTAGTGCAGCCATAGAAACGCGTGTTTCTGTAGCTCTGCGGCGGGTGCCTATATTTTGTACTCTGGGCTCGTGCTGTTGCTATGGTAACCCTGGGCGTCTTCGGGAAAGACAGCTGTCAAAGCGAGACTTCTGAAATTTCCAAAATGGCGGTGTCAACAAAGCTTGTAGATCCTCGGAAAGCTCAGACTCGGCGATTTTTTAACATATTCAGCTAAGTTACCGGACATAACACGGGCGGAAATATTAGGGCGTCTTTAGGGCGTCGTACTAAAAAGTAGGGCGTCCAATTTCTTGTTTTTTTCAGTACAGGGCGTCGAAAAGACGCCCAGACGCCCCTCTATCTAAAAGCCTGGCATGGAATAAAATCATGTCTCTCTAGTCACACGTAGTGGTGCTTTAGTGAAAAGTCAGTTTATTCAGATTTAAAAAATGCATGCTCCGTCATTAAAATAAATCCCAGCTCCACTTACAGCGAGTGATATCGGACATCTCATCTCAAACCCTGCTTTCGACATCTCATTTCATTATCTCTAGCCGCTTTATCCTGTTCTACAGGGTCGCAGGCAAGCTGGAGCCTATCCCAGCTGACTACAGGCGAAAGGCGGGGTACACCCTGGACAAGTCGCCAGGTCATCACAGGGCTGACACATAGACACAGACAACCATTCACACTCACATTCACACCTACGCTCAATTTAGAGTCACCAGTTAACCTAACCTGCATGTCTTTGGACTGTGGGGGAAACCGGAGCACCCGGAGGAAACCCACGCGGACACGGGGAGAACATGCAAACTCCACACAGAAAGGCCCTCGTCGGCCACGGGGCTCGAACCCGGACCTTCTTGCTGTGAGGCGACACCGCTAACCACTACACCACCATGCCGCCCTGCTTTCGACATCTCATCCCATCTCATTATCTCTAGCCGCTTTATCCTTCTACAGGGTCGCAGGCAAGCTGGAGCCTATCCCAGCTGACTATGGGCGAAAGGTGGGGTACACCCTGGACAAGTCGCCAGGTCATCACAGGGCTGACACATAGACAACCATTCACATTCACACCTACGGTCAATTTAGAGTCACCAGTTAACCTAACCTGCATGTCTTTGGACTGTGGGGGAAACCGGAGCACCCGGAGGAAACCCACGCGGACACGGGGAGAACATGCAAACTCCGCACAGAAAGGCCCTCGCCGGCCACGGGGCTCGAACCCGGACCTTCTTGCTGTGAGGCGACACCGCTAACCACTACACCACCGTGCCGCCCTGCTTTCGACATGTCACTTTTTTTTTTTTTTTTTGGCCTCCAGTTGCTGCTTTCCTTTCTCAGTACGGATGGTTCCTGTTGGTCCTGTGTGTGGGGGTTTACTTCCTCATCCAGCATCTCAGTAAGAAAAGACCCAACCAGAATCAGAGCTCAGCTTCAGCAGTCAGTCAAGGTCAGCGTTAAAAATAAAAACCATCTTTTGAGTTTTGTGGTGAATGTGAAACTGCTTAAACAGGTGTTAACAAGTTTTGGTTTGTTTCTAGACCCGTTGTCCGTGGTAAGACGTCAAGAGGCTCTGGAGGCGTCACGGCAAAGAATGCAAGCAGAGCTGGACACCAAAGCTGCGGAGTTTAAAGAGAAACAGCAGAGAGTGAGCATTTGATTGGCTTTTTGAGAGATTTTCCGGTATTCTACAACCTAATGTCGATATGTAGTGTAGACGTATTTCATCGGTTATTCTTTACTGAGAAAAGAACAGAAAAAAAGTGGTTAAAACAGTATAGCGGAAGTTAAATGGCAGTTAAGAGTAGCCCTTTATGTTGGAAGTCTACTGTCTTAAGGACTTTCCCGGTGCTGACACTGGAAACAGGGCTTTGAACCAGAATTTTTTTCCTATTGGTTCGTTCCGAACAGAAACGGAATTTTAACGTTTCCGATTTTGGGTTCCACCATTAAATAGACGTTCCCGAACCGGTTAGAACAAAAAAAATTTCGTTTCCAGAACGGTTAATTACGTTCCCTGTCAGCGGTTTAACAAATGGCTCTAAAATTGTCTCTGTCTCATCCAGCTTAAGCCAAATGTAGGCTAATTCTATTACAACCTTCATTAAATAAGACAAGAAATAATTCAAAACAATTATTATTTCAAATGTTGGCGATTTGGATTCTCAGTATGTCTTCCCATCTACACAAACAGAAAAAGTGCCAAAAATGAAAGATAATTCGTTTAGTGTGTTACCAAAGGCTAGTCAGGCCCTATAGAGGGCTACCGCATGACGTCACCGCGCCACGAGATTTTGTTAGGCGCCATATTGGAAGACCAAGTACACATCTATGCAAGTACATACATACATAAAACAAACTACACCTGAAATGTAGCCAGGGCCGGTTCTGCCCTAATCTGGACGCGGGTGCAACATCGCGCAACCCCCCCCCAAAAAAAACACCAGTCTAAATCAGGACAACCATCACATAACTATAACATTTTATATTTTTTATATTAACTATTTTAACTAAATGGGCTATAATAAATAAGCCTGCAGGCAGCCACGGCAGGCTGCCTCAGAAAAGTAACCATTTGTCCTACCTTAAAACTCGTTTTGCATTTTCTGCCTCCTTTTTTGTATTTTCAACCCTCCGTTTATTTTCTTTCCTTTTCTGAAAACCCAATTTGTGTCCAGACATTTTGTTCTGCTACCAACGAACTAACTCGTCAGGTCTCGGCTCTCGAGCCCGCGATGATTCCCGTGGGAAGGGCAACAACTGATACATTTTTACAAACAGCCAATAGGGAGGTTGCATCGTTCAGGCTCTTCTTTGCTCAGACACTCAGTAATTCACTTATTATCACATGGAGACGTGATAGTAGTCCACCTTCCCGCTCTCTCCATTCAATCAGCGAACATCACACAGGAAGTGAACCCCAGCGGGTCATAGAAACTTGCGCAGGCGAAGAATGACTTTTTAATTTGTAGGCTACGGAAACTTTGAGGAACGAAATAAAAACCGGTATTAACCGGTTATCATTATTTTTAATAAGCATTTCTGTTCCGGAACATAAAAAATAATAAAGTTTCTGGTTTCGTTTCTGTTCCATGTGAAATAGAAAAAGTTCCCGGTTTTCATTTTCGTTCCTTGAACCGGTTCAAAGCCCTGACTGGAAACTTAAAAAAATCAATGATTAGATGTTAAATAGCATTTTTATCTGTTGGATTGTGTAGACTGTATGCTGTGCATGTTATTGAGAATAAGTTGTTACTATGGGGATGATTTATTTATGATTTGAATTCATCATTGGTGCCTCGGTCTCGCGAGACCATACGGGTAGCGCCCTTGGAGTGTCGTCTGTCTCTGGGTTTCTGGCATCGTCTGCTGTGACTGAGCAGGCCGACGCACGAGTTGCAGTCCCTCTTGTAGTTGGTGCAGACGTACTGGGATGTCTGTGTTGCTGGGGTTGCTGCCGCACTCTTCTGTCTCACTCGTTCTTCTTCAGCTTGCTGGCCTCTCCTTATTTATGATTTGAATTACAGCTGTTAAAAAAAATTAACTAACCCCTTCTGACCAATCAAGATTTCACTAACACTGGTCTAAAGCTACTTGAGTATAACTTTGACATCCCGAAGACATTTACTCTTACAGTCGCAGCAGCTGCCTTGAGACTTCCATTGTAAGTGTATTTGGTGTAAATGGTTTTCTGTTCTTTTCTCAGAACGGTGAAAAATATGTACTTGTCCATCGAAATCACACCTGCCTTACAGATATGGCAGCTAGAGAAGCAAAGACACTTTCAGTTGCTGAGTAATGAATATTTCTACCTCGTCCACTTTCAGCTGGAGGAGGAGAAAAGACGACAGAAAATTGAGATGTGGGAGAGCATGAAAGAAGGGAAGAGTTATAAAGGAAACGCCCGGCTTGCTCAAGTGAGTTACTGTTAAGTTTGCTTCGTGAATTTGTATCATCAAAGCATGTAACGTATCAGGTTTCTGTTTCACTCGTGCTCTTTCTGGGTCTTCGTAGAACAGTGACGAGGCGTCCAGTTCCACCACAGTGCTGAAGCCAAAGACGGACAAAAAGCCTCTTCGGAGCAGCGGTAAATAACGACACAGCTGTGTGGTATCCATTATATCACCTCACATCACTTCTTGCTAGGAGTGTAAAGATTCAAATCATTGCTCTAGTCTCAACATGTATAATACCGCACTACTGATTTGATACCACAAATCAAGAGAACTTTGGGAAGCAAAAGTGACTCAGTTGCTGTGTAGTGTGATCTGGTTGATCTGGTAAACACCGTCATGGAATTTGTCCTTACTTTTATATTGTTTTGGAAAACTTGTACGTGAGTGAATAATATATTGCACGTAATCTACACTGAATGCAATGGGACAAAGTGAAATAAAGAACATGATTTGCTTTTGCGGAATAAGAGTAGAACAGTGACGTGTGTCTGTTTCGGTGACCGTTTTCTCATCTACTGTCACCTCGAAGTTGCTGTCGGTGATCGGTCAGTAAAGCTACGGTCACACTACGGCTCGTGATGCTTTGCGATGGGTTATTGATGAAAATAAGGCGCTTTGGTGATAATGTCTGGCGATATACAGGTACGCTAAAAGTTGTGGTCACGCAGCAGGTGAAGACTTGACTGTCGCGCCTTCGCACGCCTGAGCGGCCAAACTCGCTCACAGAGCAGGTTGTGTGAGCTCTTGGGACCCAGTCGTTATGGGAAACACCTGATGCTGATTTGAGAGCAATCAGTACACGCATATAAGGAAGCTGTTTTCACAGAGACTTTGCGAAGTATTATCACTGTCACGTTTGTTTCTAGCCATGTTTTATGATTCTGGTTAAATACTCTGCTTTGTGCTTTTGGTTTCGTTTGTGTTTTGTTACTCTGACCTTGCCTCACATTTTGTTTTTGTAAATATCACGCCTGAGAATAAACACTCTTCTTGCACTTGCATCGGTGTACCGCTGCATACCTGACACAATACTCGCAAAGTCTCTGTGAAAAGTGTCCTTATATACACGTGCTGATTGCGCTCAAATCAGTATCAGGTGTTTCCTGTCACGACTGGGTCCCAAGAGCACGCACCATGCGCTCTGAAGGATCCCCGCATGTAAATGCACTTTTCAAGTCTCGGGGAAGAGTCTCGGTGAGGGTATGCCGAATCGCTGTGTTAATGAGGCTCCCCTGAGCATCAGGGACCTGGATCTGAGACAAATACATCTCAAGAGGCTCGATGAAGGTTCCCTGAGCTTCGAGCTTCAGGGAATATTCCCAAACCCATCTGTGAGTATTTGCTGCTAAATTTCAGTGCATGTGTTGAATATTTTTTTGGCCACTCACGAGGTGAAGATGCACCAAAAAACAACTTGCGAAGCTCTGAGAACAATTGTCGTGCATTGCACGATTAGTGGCAATGCTACAAATTTTTCATTGCCAAATATTCACAAAGCCATCGCGAGCTGTAGTGTGACCAAGGCCTAAGTTTGTACTCTAAAATTATAAAGGCTACTGTCCAAGTTATTGCCAAAATAATTACTTTTTTTAAAACCATAGTGCGTACCGATTATTACAACCTACTGTTGTCTCTATACACAAAATAACAAGTAGGCCTATTTTCATTTTTGAAAATATATATTATAAATTATGTGGTTAGAAAAGATGCTTATTTTCATTCAGAAATGGTAAAAATAAAACTTTGCTCTTTCATGATTTAAAAAAAAAAGGAGAGGAGAGATGAGGTTTGGTTAGATTACTGGGTGATGCTGGAACAGTTTGTCACTCACAGGAGCATGTGGAGGAAGTGTAGCGCCATAATAAATTATGGAATTTATTTATAACTTTTAAATATTTGGTTTAATGTTTTGGGTGGGTTTTTTCCCCCCCTGCATATTCCACAAGAAATTGACTGTAAAGTACAATAACAATGTGACGTTCAGTTGAGAAGAGTGCTTTTACTTTCAGTACTTGATTTTTATTTTCTGTCTTTTTCAGTAAATCTGGTCATTTATAGCACAGTATACCATAATCTAGCTGTATGATGTACAACCCCGATTCCAAAAAAGTTGGGACAAAGTACAAATTGTAAATAAAAACAGAATGCAATAATTTACAAATCTCAAAAACTGATATTGTATTCACAATAGAACATAGACAACATATCAAATGTCGAAAGTGAGACATTTTGAAATTTCATGCCAAATATTGGCTCATTTGAAATTTCATGACAGCAACACATCTCAAAAAAGTTGGGACAGGGGCAATAAGAGGCTGGAAAAGTTAAAGGTACAAAAAAGGAACAGCTGGAGGACCAAATTGCAACTCATTAGGTCAATTGGCAATAGGTCATTAACATGACTGGGTATAAAAAGAGCATCTTGGCGTGGCAGCGGCTCTCAGAAGTAAAGATGGGAAGAGGATCACCAATCCCCCTAATTCTGCACCGACAAATAGTGGAGCAATATCAGAAAGGAGTTCGACACTGTAAAATTGCAAAGAGTTTGAGCATATCATCTACAGTGCATAATATCATCAAAAGATTCAGAGAATCTGGAAGAATCTCTGTGCGTAAGGGTCAAGGCCGGAAAACCATACTGGGTGCCCGTGATCTTCGGGCCCTTAGACGGCACTGCATCACATACAGGCATGCTTCTGTATTGGAAATCACAAAATGGGCTCAGGAATATTTCCAGAGAACATTATCTGTGAACACAATTCACCGTGCCATCCGCCGTTGCCAGCTAAAACTCTATAGTTCAAAGAAGAAGCCGTATCTAAACATGATCCAGAAGCGCAGACGTCTTCTCTGGGCCAAGGCTCATTTAAAATGGACTGTGGCAAAGTGGAAAACTGTTCTGTGGTCAGACGAATCAAAATGTGAAGTTCTTTATGGAAATCAGGGACGCTGTGTCATTCGGACTAAAGAGGAGAAGGACGACCAGGGCTTGAAATTAACTTTTTTTTCTTTGTGTCCCCCAGTGGTCCCGAATTCTGTGTTGTATTGTCCCGAATGGAAGCAATAGTGTCCCCATTTTTTTCCTCTCTGAAATAACCAGTGGTTAATATTATCATATGAAGTTACTATTGTAACTATGCGATTTTGAACCCTTTATATCATTTTTACAATAAGTCACAAGACACAAGTGACACATGTCCTATACATCATCTACTTCAAAATTACAGTTATTGCATTTTCAGTTTATTAAACTTTGGCGATCTCACTGTATGAATAGATACCCGTTTATTTAAAGGGGCCAACTAGCTCATTCAGAAAATGTTTCAACTCCCTACATCTGCAGTACACTTTAGTTGAAAATAAGACCCCTTTTATGTTCATTTCATCTACTTATACCTTGAATATCTGTTGGCATTTATAAGGCCAACTTATAATTTTCACCATTACCGTTATCCATAGGCCTGTGATGACCTGGCGACTTGTCCAGGGTGTACCCCGCCTTTCGCCCGTAGTCAGCTGGGATAGGCTCCAGCTTGCCCGCGACCCTGTAGAACAGGATAAAGTGGCTACAGATAATGAGATGAGACCGTTATCCATTTTTATGAACTTTCTGTTATCCATTACCGTTATCCATTTTTATGAACTTTCCGTTATCCATTTTATGAACTTTCGCTGCCGGGTGCAAATGTTAGCAACATCAGCATAGTGCCAGGTCCGAGCCTAGTTGTGCTGCTGACTGACTAAACTTTCTGAACTAGAAAGACACCAAGAAAACTCACTTATTCTGTTGAACGGTATCTTCCGTCAATATCATCCACATCATTCCTGTTGTATGTTATAACGTGTCTAACAGTGTTGATTAAGTTCATTCAGTTGCTAGCGTTGCCTGCAGACCAGGCGATGACACTTTGGATCCTGAAGGTCCCGGAGACGTTATGTCTGGGCTTTCAGTTTCTTCCCCGCGGTCGGTCCGCTTCAACCACTTAAGCATTTTTGTTCTGGCAAGAGTCGGCGCAGCGTGTGCGGTAGCAATTCCATTCCAAGTCCATATAATGCGGACTCCGGCCGAAGATTCTAGAACAGAATGCGCTGCTCTGTAGCCTGCGGATGCAGGTGCATCGAAAGTGTAGCTACTATGTATTTTTCGCTGTTAACGTTTTAAAATTAAAATTGACAAATTAGGTGAATGTCTACGTATGTGTTACGGCTTTGTAAATAATATTAATGTAGAACTTTTTTTCTAGATCTATTTTTTTCCATTGTCCCGGGATTGTCCCAGATATGATAATTTTGTGTGCCGATGACATTTTTTATGGTCCCCGGGACGTCGGGACACCGTTAGTTTCGAGCGCTGAGGACGACCCAAGTTGTTATCAGCGCTCAGTTCAGAAGCCTGCATCTCTGGTATGGGGTTGCATTAGTGTGTGTGGCATGGGCAGCTTACACATCTGGAAAGACACCATCAATGCTGAAAGGTATATCCGGGTTCTAGAGCAACATACGGTATGCTCCCATTCAGACGACGTCTCTTTCAGGGAAGACCTTGCATTTTCCAACATGACAATGCCAAACCACATACTGCATCAATTACAGCATCATGGCTGCGTAGAAGAAGGGTCCGGGTACTGAACTAGCCAGCCTGCAATCCAGATCTTTCACCCATAGAAAACATAAAACGGAAGATACGACAAAAAAGACCTAAGACAGTTGAGCAACTAGAATCCTACAATAGACAAGAATGGGTTAACATTCCTATCCCTAAACTTGAGCAACTTGTCTCCTCAGTCCCCAGACGTTTACAGACTGTTGTAAAGAGAAAAGGGGATGTCTCACAGTGGGAAACATGGCCTTGTCCCAACTTTATTGAGATGTGTTATGAAATTTAAAATCGCCTAATTTTTCTCTTTAAATGATACATTTTCTCAGTTTAAACATCTGATATGTCATCTATGTTCTATTCTGAATAAAATATGGAATTTTGAAACTTCCACATCATTGCAGTCCGTTTTTATTTACAATTTGTACTTTGTCCCAACTTTTTTGGAATCGGGGTTGTATATTCTTGGCCATACACTGTACATATTGTAAGCAGAGCTCTTTCACACTGTACGTCACTCTCACTCTTTCATCCTTTTATCATGTAATGCATTGTCCATTTTTAGTGTCTCCAGAGTCAGTACAAAAACACTTTTCTCTGACTGATGATTCCTGCCCCATTTAATGTTCAAGAAATGTAACTGGAATTTTTTTTATGTGTGTGTTAGGGTATAATCCATTAAGTGGTGATGGAGGAGGCACCTGTTCATGGAGACCTGGCAGACGAGGGCCCTCATCTGGCGGATGAGGTTAAAGGAGGTCAGAGGGATATGGCCCAAGTCACCTCTGACCCTTCAGCCATAAGAGCGCACAGAGCAACTGAAATGAAACTGTCTGCACTCATCATGGTTCAGTAGCAGTGATTTGTAATATGAATCTTTTGCTTTTTTTTTTTAAGTTAGATTCTGTTCAATCCTCAAATTTTTTTTTTCTTCTCTCATCAGCCTATGGATTAGTTTTCTCTCAGACATTCCAAATGTTTTAAAATCTTAGTTACATCAAAGAGGATTTATAAAGTAGGATAAAGTTTTCTTGTGCAAGCTGGAGAAATTACTCTTTATTATTTGCGCATGATCATGTTTTAAACGTAAGTTTGTCTGGCTTGCAGTAATCATATTTTTGAATACATGCATTGTAGGATCTGAACTTTTATCCATGTGAGACTGACCATTTCTAATGACGCCTCCTCATCAAAGGTACTCAGTCCAGTGGGGTTGGCTGATTACTTTCAGTTGCGAGTGTGTGATCTCAAAACATTGCTATACAGAACAGCATTTTAAAGGTTTGGACGTTAGATTGAACATGTATTTTTCATTCTCTTAAATTCATTCGTATTTGTAATTAATCAGGATGTAGATTGGCTTTCGTTGGCCACTGCGTAATCCCATGGGTCATATTTCATAGTAATAACATCTGCATTAATCTAGTTTAGGAGCGAGGAGTAGAAATTGAAGAAAACCCTTCTATTAGCAGGGGTGTCCAAACTTTTGCCTGGTACAATATTTCCAGCAGCTAAAATATATTTCTTTGACCCTGTGAACAGTACTGTGTCGAGGACTCATGACCTCAGAAGGAATAAATCTTGTGAATACAACGTTTGTTAGACAATCATGAAATGACTTTGCTGTACTTGTCAACTTTTCATGATTAAAAGGCTTTACTTCTCATTTGCTGTTCAACAAGAAAGTATGGTCTCTGACTGAATTTGAGGTGTTTTTGTTTTTGCTCTCGTCCGCAGAACCTGATCAGTGAACAAGTTCTCTGGTAATGTGTTTTCAGGTTTACTCAATGCTGATCACGGACTCTAGCGTGTTCACCACTAGATGGAGATAACCTAGCACATGAAAATAAAATGAGTGATCCTTGGAAAGGTTATTGTCATCTTCTCAGTGTATGTGATCTGATTTTGAGTAGTTGCAGCAATACTGTTAAGCTGAAATACTACTGAAAGCATTTCATACCTCTAATGTAATAATAGCAAGACTTCGTGACTTCCAACATGTTAGAATGTTTGCATTGTATTAATATTCAGGAGCTGTAACAAAATGAAATCAAATTTAAATTACAAACTTTCCTGGATTTGATGTGTCAGGCTTCTTGGGTTTGTTAAATACCAGGAGACGACTGTTTGATTTGGGAAAATAAGGTGAATAGGGAATAATTTGTGCAGTTTATGGGATATTTGATTAATTAACAAGAAATAGGGTCGGTTTATAAAAACAGCAACACTAACAATGAATAATTAATTTTACTTCCACTTTTTCTGGTTGGGATTCTGGCGGCATAAGGCTGAGAAGGTGGGGTCAGATACATGTCCAGCCAAAGATTCTCCTTCTGGGTTATTCGCAAAGTGAGATATAATCTCTCCAGATCTGTCCAGTGGGACATGCCCGATACTCAGTGTACTTAGTCACACGAAGAGAACATCTCATTTCTTCCCAGGCAAGAATCATGGCCTTGGACCCACTTCACACACACGACAGTGAAAAGTTTAGGTGCATGTTGGAGATCCACTTGAAATGTTGCTAAGAGAACATCATCATCAGTAAATAACAGATGTAGACTGGAGCAGCATACTGCCATGATCCCTAACAAAGCTGTGCAAGATTAAAAAGCAAGTTCACTGTTCCATGGCCTGGGTAGAACCTGCAATATTACTCCTTAATCCCAGATTCACCCATCAGACGCAGGCTCCCCTCCAGAACCCTGGCATAGATTTTGCTTGGGAGGCTGAACAGGATATTATCTAGAAGTGGGACACTCCCTCTGGTAACTTTAAAAAAAAAAATTTATATATATAAAAGGGACCATCATCCCAGTCTGCCAGTCCAAATGTACTGCCCCAGATCTCTATGCAACATTGAAGAGGCCTGGTATACAACCCCAGCCTTGTTCAGCACAATTATACATTTCCAGCTGAATCTCATTTACTGCTATAACATTTTCTAGTCATAATAATGACCTCAGCTACAGAGTTGGACTCCAAAGCACCAGAGATTTCTGGCACTGCCTCTGAAAGGAGGTCATGTCCACTAGGTTAAGAAATTACTCAAAATGTTTCTTCCATTGCTCAACGATACCTCCAGTAGAGGTCAACATTCCTCCGTACTTGCTCAGCAGAGCTTGTGCGTAGTCTTGTCTTATCCTGCTGAGGTGATAAGGATTTGGCCAGAACATTCTCTTGAAAGCCCTTCCATTCTCCAGTTTTCACTTCTTCAACTGTTTTTGCTGCAGCTCTTCTGGCTTTTCTGTGTCTCTCACTTGAATCAAGAAAGTCCTCGGAAAGCTGCCTTTCGTGGACTTTCTTGATTTGAAAGGTTCACTCACCGCTTACTGTCATGGTAGGTTCTGACAGGCTTCCAGCCACAGCTTCTTGCAGGTGCCTCCATGATCGAGGAATCAAACTTCAGACTCCATGCCCCTAACCTCACTGGGTATACAGGAGGTGTCCTTTAGGAGGTGGATGTTAAATTCATTTCTCACTGAAGTATCCACCAGATACCCCCAAGCAATCCCTGAAGGTTTTCTTGGGTTTACCAAGTAAATCTGGCTGGTGCCCTGTATGGCGACTCCAACTCATACCAAGTGCTTGACAGTTCTGCTCCTTTCTTTAACCAAGTGTCCAAAACACATTTCTTAAAACTTAATCATACAAACACCAAATTGATCATTGAACTTTGGCCCAAGGCACTCTGATGCCAAGTACCTTTACAAGCAACCTTGCAGCAAAGTATTGACAATCTGTGGCTTGCATAGCACTCGAATAACATTTCACTACACAGGTTCAAATTCAGGACTGGTGACAGACATGCCCCAGTAATGGCTCCCTAATCCTGACAATCTTTTTTGTACCTTTCATAAGGGGCTTTAGGATTCCCCTTTCTCTAACCTCCCCTCAGATCTGTTCACCAGGGTGGCCCTACTGGGAGGCTTGCTTGCTTACTACACAATCTCCTTCACCACTACAAGGTCTTGACCCACAAATGGATGATAATACATAATTGTGGCAGCGAGGGTGTGGTCAGTGTCAGCTGTGAACGGCGAGGAGTCAAGTTGAACCATCGGGTAACATGATGAGTTACACCTATGTCTAATTACTGGCTGTCTATTAATGTGTCTGTATAGCTTGCTGATGGCCAGTAACGAGAGAGAGAGAGCGCTGTGGTCCCCAACGTGTGTGGTGTGTCTATAGGGAGTCACTGAAATGTGAAAGAGTGTAAAAATAAAATGCATCTTGAACTGTTGTACCTCTGTCTGAGTTCCTCATTACCCCAGCATTAAAAATCATTACAATAATACACGGTGGTGCAGCAGGTAGCATTGCCACTTCGCAGCTGCAAGGCCCCCAGTTTGTCTGGTTTCTACCCGTCTCCCTAAAACATGTTGGTAGGTGGATTAGCAACTCCACATTGCCCCAGATGAGTGTGTGTGTGTGCACGCACGTGCATTGTACCCTACTATGCTATTCCCATCCAAGCTGAAGTCCAGCCTGACACTTTGTGTTCCCGTGATAGACTCTGGATCCGTGACTCTGTCCATGATAAAGCAGTTTCTGAAGATTAATTACAGAATGTACAGTATATACTACATAATATAAAATGTATTTACTCTAAAATGCATTTTTACTAACATAAATCATAATCAATGAACAGTTCGCATAATAAAGATGGGATGGGAATAAATGAATAAATACACCATATGCTCAAAAGTATGTGGACACATGACCGTTACACTTATGTGGCCCTTCTCCAACCTTGTGCCACAAAGTTGTAAGTACACTTTTGTCTAAAATGTATTTGCTTGCTGTCACTTTAAGATTCTTCTTTACTGGAACTAAAGGGTTGAGACCTGTTCCAATATGACAATGCCAAAGTACACAATATAAGGTTCATAAAAACATGGTTTGTTGAAGTTCTCATCTCATTATCTCTAGCCGCTTTATCCTGTTCTACAGGGTCGCAGGCAAGCTGGAGCCTATCCCAACTGACTACGGGCGAAAGGCGGGGTACATCCTGGACAAGTCGCCAGGTTATCACAGGGCTGACACAGAGACAAACAACCATTCACACTCACACCTACGGTCAATTTGGAGCCACCAATTAGCCTAACCTGCATGTCTTTGGACTGTGGGGGAAACCGGCGCACCCGGAGGAAACCCACGCGGACATGGGGAGAACATGCAAACTCCGCACAGAAAGGCCCTCGCCGGCCACGGGGCTCAAACCCGGGACCTTCTTGCTGTGAGGCAACAGCGCTAACCACCACACCACCGTGCCGCCCTGGTTTGTTGAAGTTGAAGTGGAAAAACTTGAATGGTCCAATCCCTGACCTCAATCCCACTGAACACCTTTGGGATGAACTGGAATATTGACTGCTCACCATCCCTTCTCACTTGACCTCAGTGCCTGACCTCAATAATACTCTTGTGGCTGAATGAGCACAAATTCTTACAGCCACACTCCAAAATGTAGTGGAAAGCCTTTCAAAGGGGGGACTAACCATGGGGGCAGCCATGGCCTGAAGGTTTGAGAAACAGCCTTGGGCCCAAAGGGTTGTTGGGTTGATTCCATGTGAGGGGAGTTGAGTGAATGAACAGGACTTTCCCTTCCCTCTGTGTCATGGCTGAAGTGCCCTTGAGCAAGGCACCTAACCCCCAACTGCTCCCCGGGTGCTGTAGCATAGCTGCCCACTGCTCTGGGTATGTGTGTGTGTTCACTGCTTCAGATGGGTTAAATGCAGAGGAGGAATTTTGCTGTGCTTGTGTACATGTGACAAATAAATGCTTCTCTTCTTCTCTTTTAACCATGTTGCCTCTGGTTTTGGAATGGGCACATGTGTGTGATGGTCAGGTGAACACATACAACGCATACTTTTATTCATATAGTGTAAGTATTATTCAAAATCTAAGAACCCTAAAGTCTCATCTCATTATCTTTAGCCGCTTTATCCTGTTCTACAGGGTCACGGGCAAGCTGGAGCCTATCCCAGCTGACTACGGGCAAGAGGCGGGGTACACCCTGGACAAGTCGCCAGGTCATCACAGGGCTGACACATAGACACAGACAACCATTCACACTCACATTCACACCTACGGTCAATTTAGAGTCACCAGTTAGCCTAACCTGCATGTCTTTGGACTGTGGGGGAAACCGGAGCACCCGGAGGAAACCCAAGCAGACACGGGGAGAACATGCAAACTCTGCACAGAAAGGCCCTTGCCGGCAACGGGGCTCAAACCCGGACCTTCTTGCTGTGAGGCGACAGCGCTAACCACTACACCACCATGCCGCCCGAACCCTAAAGTGCAACGGCCAAAACCACTGCTTGTTTTGGATGTCCCTAATTTCATAATTGAATTTATTTATAGCATCAGATCACAGGCATTGTGGTGAATAGCTTACATGAAAGTAGACACATGTAACTTTAATAATTAGGGTCCATCCATCCATTATTTGTAACCGCTTTATCCTGTTCTACAGAGTTGCAGGCAACCTGGAGCCTATCCCAGCTGACTATGGGCGAGAGGCGGGGTACACCCTGGACAAGTCACCAGGTCATTGCAGGCCTGACACATAGAGACAAACAACCATTCACACTCATGGTCAATTTAGAGCCACCAGTTAGCCTAACCTGCATGCCTTTGGACTGTGGGGAAAACCAGAGCACCCAGAGGAAACCCACACAGACACGGGGAGAACATGCAAACTCCACACAGAAAGGTTCTCGTTGGCCACTGGGCTTGAACCCAGAACCTTTGTGTTGTGAGGTGACAGTGCTAACCACTACACCACTGTGCTGCCCCATGGTAGATTATCCATCCGTCCATTATCTGTAGCCGCTTATCCTGTCCTACACGGTTGCAGACAAGCTGGAGCCTATCCCAGCTGACTATGGGTGAGAGGCAGGGTACACCCTGGACAAGTCGCCAGGTCATCGCAGGGCTAACACATAGACACAGACGACCATTCCTACGGTCAATTTAGAGCCACCAATTAACCTAACCTGCATGTCTTTGGACTGTGGGGGAAACCGGAGCACCCGGAGGAAACCCACACAGACATGGGGAGAACATACAAACTCCGCACAGAAAAGTTCTCGTTGGCCACTGGGCTTGAACCCAGAACCTTTGTGCTGTGAGGTGACAGTGCTAACCACTACACCACTGTGCTGCCCCATGGTAGATTATCCATCCGTCCATTATCTGTAGCCGCTTATCCTGTCCTACAGGGTCGCAGACAAACTGGAGCCTATCCCAGCTGACTATGGGCGAGAGGTGGGGTACACCCTGGACAAGTCACCAGGTCATCGCAGGGCTGACACAGCGACACAGACGACCATTCCTACCGTCAATTTAGAGCCACCAGTTAACCTAATCTGCATGCCTTTGGACTGTGGGGGAAACCGGAGCACCCGGAGGAAACCCACGCGGTCACGGGGAGAACATGCAAACTCCGCACAGAAAGGCCCCCGTCGGCCGCTGGGCTCAAACCCAGGACCTTCTTGCTGTGAGGCGACAGTGCTAACCACTACACCACTGTGCTGCCCCATGGTAAATTATGAAAAGAGAAAATATTTATGGTGAAATTCTACTTAGTAGGGCGTGTCTGTGAATTCTAAAGGAAAATGTCAGGACATCTGTCCATGAACTGAATCTCAAGAGAAGGTGGGTCATGCAGCAAGAAAACGACCTTAAGCGCACACAAGTCGTTCTACCAAAGAATGGTTAAAGAAGAATAAAGTTAATGTTTTGGAATGGCCAAGTCAAAGTCCTGACCTTAATCCAATGGAAATGTTGTGGAAGGACCTGAAGCGAGCAGTTCATGTGAGGAAACCCACCAACATCCCAGAGTTGAAGCTGTTCTGTACGGAGGAATGGGCTAAAATTCCTCCAAGCTGGTGTGCAGGACTGATCAACAGTTACCAGAAACGTTTAGTTGCAGTTATTGCTGCACAAGGGGCTCACACCAGATACTGAAAGCAAAGGTTCACATACTTTTGCCACTCACAGATATGCAATATTCGATCATTTTCCTCAATAAATAAATGACCAAGTATAATATTTTTGTCTCATTTGTTTAACTGGGGGCGGCACGGTGGTGTAGTGGTTAGCGCTGTCGCCTCACAGCAAGAAGGTCCTGGGTTCGAGCCCCGGGGCCGGCGAGGGCCTTTCTGTGCGGAGTTTGCATGTTCTCCCCGTGTCCGCGTGGGTTTCCTCCGGGTGCTCCGGTTTCCCCCACAGTCCAAAGACATGCAGGTTAGGTTAACTGGTGACTCTAAATTGAGCGTAGGTGTGAATGTGAGTGTGAATGGTTGTCTGTGTCTATGTGTCAGCCCTGTGATGACCTGGCGACTTGTCCAGGGTGTACCCCGCCTTTCGCCTGTAGTCAGCTGGGATAGGCTCCAGCTTGCCTGCGACCCTGTAGAAGGATAAAGCGGCTAGAGATAATGAGATGAGATGTTTAACTGGGTTCTCTTTATCTACTTTTAGGACTTGTGTGAAACTCTGATGTTGTTTTAGGTCACGTTTATAGAAAATTCTTCACAAACTTTCAAGCACCACTGTATTTAGAGAAAAAAAAAAGCATTTATTTTTTTACACGTCCATTCCAAACAAATGCTCAGATGTCACTTCAGTTCTCTTCACACAGATGCAGCAACTGCAGCCAAACATTTGATGGAGTTCACACTGTTCCTACTAAACCCCCAAAGCTAAAGCAATAATCAGAAGGGCTTGCTCGCTCGCAGTCCGGTCGGTGGGCGGCGCTGTGTTCGTTTCTGCGCCCGACCCCTCTCCGAGCCCACACCGCAGAAGAAGAGGTAAAAGCAGACGCAGAAGAAGAAGCAGCCGCGTCGCTGCAAAGCGCTCAGCTCTTCAGTCGCTCGCACAATGGCGAGATAGTCAGTCAGTCAGGAGGAATGGGAACGCTGCTCGTTGTCTGGACTCCGTAAATCTGTTGCATGAGAGCTGGGATTTGTTGTAGCTCGACCGGGGAGCGCTGGGTGAAGCGGCGGAGGGCGCAGTGCGGCGGGAATGTGGCGGAAAGCTGTGCGCTTTAGTGGCAGGAGACGCTTTGCTACCATGAGAGCGCGCGAGCCGGGTTTCCAGCGGGCGGCTTGTGTTTAAAACCGGCCTACAGTCTCTCACGCGCACACGCGCGCGCGCGCTTACCCGAGGAGAAGCGGGAGATCGTGTGGCTTTTTTTTGTTTGTTTTTTGGTGGAATGGCAACCAGAAGTCGGAGAGCATGGTTCAGTGTGCTTTTGGGATTGGTGATGGGCTTCACTCTGGCTTCCAGGCTCATCTTACCCCGCGCCACGGAGCTGAAGAAAGCCGGGCAGAGGCGCAGTGCGAGCGGCGGGGGAGGCTGCGGCATCAGCGGCCCGCTGAGGAAGGAGCACGGCGGGGGGGTGCGGTGGCCGGCGCAGGGGAGCGGCATGCTGCTGCCGGCGCCAACAGAGAAAGCCGTCCAGAGTAGCCATAATTTCCTCTTCGTGGGTGTTATGACCGCACAGAAATACCTGAACAACCGCGCAGTGGCGGCTTATAGGTGAGTGGGGTGTGTGTGTGTGTGTGTGAGAGAGAGAGAGAGAGAGAGCAAGCGCGCACACAGCAATCAAACTGAGTAGGAATCCTGAAAGAGCACCCTATATACACACACAGCCATCAAACTGAGTGTGAAAATCCTGAAAGAGCACCCTACACACACACAGCCATCAAACTGAGTAGAAATCCTGAAAGAGCGCCCTACACACACCACAGAGCCATCAAACTGAGTGTGAAATTCTTGAAAGAGCACCCCCCCCACACACACACCACAGAGCCATCAAACTGAGTAGAAATCCTGAAAGAGCACCCTACACACACACCACAGAGCCATCAAACTGAGTGTGAAAATCCTGAGAGCCCCCCCCCCCCCCCACACACACACACACAGCCATCAAACCGAGTGTGAAAATCCTGAAAGAGCACCCTACACACACACAGCCATCAAACCGAGTGTGAAAATCCTGAAAGAGCACCCTACACACACACAGCCATCAAACCGAGTGTGAAAATCCTGAAAGAGCACCCTACACACACAGCCATCAAACCGAGTGTGAAAATCCTGAAAGAGCACCCTACACACGCACCAGAGTCATCAAACTGAGTGTGAAAATCCTGAAAGAGCACCCTACACACGCACCAGAGCCATCAAACTGAGTGTGAAAATCCTGAAAGAGCACCCTACACACACAGCCATCAAACCGAGTGTGAAAATCCTGAAAGAGCACCCTACACACGCACCAGAGTCATCAAACTGAGTGTGAAAATCCTGAAAGAGCACCCTACACACGCACCAGAGCCATCAAACTGAGTGTGAAAATCCTGAAAGAGCACCCTACACACGCACCAGAGCCATCAAACTGAGTGTGAAAATCCTGAAAGAGCACCCTACACACACACAGCCATCAAACCGAGTGTGAAAATCCTGAAAGAGCACCCTACACACACACAGCCATCAAACTGAGTGTGAAAATCCTGAAAGAGCACCCTACACACGCACCAGAGCCATCAAACTGAGTGTGAAAATCCTGAAAGAGCACCCTACACACGCACCAGAGCCATCAAACTGAGTGTGAAAATCCTGAAAGAGCACCCTACACACGCACCAGAGCCATCAAACTGAGTGTGAAAATCCTGAAAGAGCACCCTACACACGCACCAGAGCCATCAAACTGAGTGTGAAAATCCTGAAAGAGCACCCTAAACACGCACCAGAGCCATCAAACTGAGTGTGAAAATCCTGAAAGAGCACCCTACACACGCACCAGAGCCATCAAACTGAGTGTGAAAATCCTGAAAGAGCACCCTACACACGCACAGCCATCAAACTGAGTGTGAAAATCCTGAAAGAGCACCCTACACACGCACCAGAGCCATCAAACTGAGTGTGAAAATCCTGAAAGAGCACCCTACACACGCACCAGAGCCATCAAACTGAGTGTGAAAATCCTGAAAGAGCACCCTACACACGCACCAGAGCCATCAAACTGAGTGTGAAAATCCTGAAAGAGCACCCTACACACGCACAGCCATCAAACTGAGTGTGAAAATCCTGAAAGAGCACCCTACACACACCACAGAGCCATCAAACTGAGTAGAAATCCTGAAAGAGCACCCTACACACACCACAGAGCCATCAAACTGAGTAGAAATCCTGAAAGAGCACCCTACACACAGACCACACAGCCATCAAACTGAGTAGAAATCCTGAAAGAGCACCCTACACACCACAGAGCCATCAAACAGTGAAAATCTTGAAAGAGCACCAGTCTCCTACAGAGCCATCAAACTGAGTATGAAAATCCTGAAAGAGCACCCTGTGCACACAGCCATCACAGTGTGAAAATCCTGAAAGGGCACACAGCCATCACACTGAGTGTGAAAATCCTGAAAGAGCACCACACACAAGGGGGTGTTAGATGTATGCAGCTGTTATTCTCCACACAAACAAGAGACTCCCACCATGGGAGGAAAAATAAAAGAACTCAGCTGACGGGCTCCATCAGGTGTTTATCATATTCACCATGGACATGTGGTGATCATATGCCTTCAGTAACTACTACCTTGTGTAGCTCTGGAGTGTAATGTATCCATCAGGCTTCAGTGTTGTTGCGTCTGGCTCATTTGAGCTATTCGTTCATTCATTCATCTTCAGTATATGCTTAATCCTGCTTATCGCCCAGGAACACTGGGAGTGAGGTGGGAATACACACTGGATGGGAAACCATTACAGGGCACTACACGTGTGTGTGTGTGCGCGCAATTCAGAGTTTCCTTTCTGACTTCTGGGAGGTGGGAAGAAAGCGGAGGAACCTCTCTCTCTCTCTCTCTCTCTCTCTCTCTCGCTCTCTCTCACACACACAGAGAAACTCTAGACAGTAACCTGAACTCAGGATCTATGAGGCAGCAACACTATACACCGTATCACTGTGCATGTGGTTGCTTTAATACTTCTAGTTCAATTAATTTTCATTATACATTTATAGGATAACAAATGACACCTGGCGTAGGCTTCCAGGCAGATTATTATTATTATTATTATTATTATATTTTTTATTTATTTTTAAACTGGAAGCTCTTCTGTAGGAGTGAATTTTCGTATGTATGGTAATTTAGCTGGGCTGGTCAGGGCTGGACTGGAAATGAAAACGAACCCTGGAATTTGCTTTAAAGTGGGTCCTGCTATATTTATCTACAATGACGCATGAAGGGGCATCAATTAGTATTATGCCAAAGGGCTACATTAGGACGACGTATACAATATCACAGAAATACACGTGTGTGTGTGTGTGTGTGTTTTGAAAATGTAAAACAATAGTACAAAAATGGATGACCAATAATGCTGCACAAATCTAATCTATTTTAATCAAGCACTGTAATTTGCTGGGCTGTGCCACCATGTATGTACCTACGTTTTCAGTGCTGCTCTCGGCAGCGTTACAACCACCTCACTAACAGCTTATTTGGAATTGAGTTCATTTAATTTATTTTTGAAAACGCTGTAACTGCCAGCAAAGCGTTTCGTTTCTTTTATCCTGTGTTCTCTGCACCACCTTTCCACTGCCTCTCCTCAATTGTGTAGTCTACATGCATCCACAGAAGCAAAATTTAGCAGACTGACTGACTAGTTCACATGTAGTACTGAGTAGAAGTGTCATGGAGAGGCCCACCAGGAAAATTTCTGGACTTCACCAGGGTTCAAAAGGGGGGGGGGGGGGGGATACTCCGTATAACTTTGTAGAGTTCAAAGATGAACAAGAAATGTAATTTTGCTACCTTAATTTGATAAAATGGTCCCTAGCATTCTATACTTTCTCTCAGATCATTGTCTTGGTCAGTCAAAAGCTAGTAATATGTTTAAGCTTCAAAATGTTAGGCTGAGAATGCAGTGTGTGTGTGTGCTAAAGATAAAAATTAAACATTGGCTTGAGAAGAAAACGTTCTTCAGACGCTGATTTTTTTTTTTTTGCCTCCACATGCAGTCATGGAACGCTTTAGGCCTGTATTCAGATGCAAAATTAGAGTCTTGGGTTCGTTGGCCTAATTTTCTAAACTAGATTGGATTTTTTTTTTCTCCACCCGTGTTAAGATTGACCTGAAAGATAACTTAAACCTTCCTTTAAAAAAAAAAAAAGTATCATGTCCCATTCTTGGTCTTCATTTCCGACTGTTAAGGTGGAAACTCTTCACTTCCTTTGAGTTCTTCATGAGGCTCAAATGGAGATTGGTGCAGAGAAAATTGCCCAGGGAAACACTGACATGAGGAAACTGTTATTGAGGGTACTTGTAGTTACTTTTTTTTTTTTTTAAATTTCTTGATAGAAAAGTGGGTTTCATGGTGGACATGATTCATATTGAACACTATTTTTGTCACTCCATTTGAGACACACCCGGGCTTCACGTGGGAAAAATTAACACAGCAGCACAACCTTTGTTCCTCATGGGAAAGTTTACCACAGTAGAGGGGGGGAAAAATATGCCAACTTGACCAGATTGGGCTGTGTACGACAGGAACAAAGCTTTAGTTCTCCGGTTACAATCTCTTTTATTGTATAATCTTGTTCTAACGTGACTTTAGAGAATAGTCGGTCAGGATTATGTTCTAGTGACAGGATGTTTTGGGTTCGTACTCTGAGACTGCTAGAGAGCCCAGAGCAAGACTCTTGTCTTGTCCCTCAAATGCTCTAATACATGCCTGATACGTGGGTCTAGTTCTGTGACCCTTATTGTAGCTTACGTTATCATATTACACTTAAGGTTCTTGCATACGTCCTGTAACAATTTACTTAACCAGTGGTTCTTCTTGATCGTCTAATCTATGGTTATGGTGTATGATCAGATGGTTACCGTATCGTTGACTTTTTAACCTGTGGTTTAAATGTTTGTTTTCCTGATGATTCCTCCCCCCATACGCCAGTGGTTTGTATTACTTTTGTGTCCAGCTGTGACTCCCTGGCAATGTTTTGATTTCGCAACCCTCTCCATCTGGATTCCCCTTAGAACTGCACTGAATCCCTGTCTGTGTACTTCACGGCTGTTGTAAACTACATCTGCTGCCACTCGTAGCTTGTTTGGAACTTTGTCATACGTGATGCCTATCAAACATGCTGACGAACATGGTCATGGTGACCAGAACTAAACAAAATCCCTCCTTTTTTGGCTGTAGTTGGATTTTAAACACACTTCCTCTTTCCTCACATCCTGTCTGTGTCAACATAAGTATTGGTGTAAGAGATTTACAACCCAGATTCCAAAAAAGTTGGGACAAAGTACAAATTGTAAATAAAAACGGAATGCAATGATGTGGAAGTTTCAAAATTCCATATTTTATTCAGAATAGAACATACATGACATATCAAATGTTTAAACTGAGAAAATGTATCATTTAAAGAGAAAAATTAGGTGATTTTTAAATTTCATGACAACACCACATCTCAAAAAAGTTGGGACAAGGCCATGTTTCCCACTGTGAGACATCCCCTTTTCTCTTTACAACAGTCTGTAAATGTTTGGGGACTGAGGAGACAAGTTGCTCAAGTTTAGGGATAGGAATGTTAACCCATTCTTGTCTAATGTAGGATTCTAGTTGCTCAACTGTCTTAGGTCTTTTTTGTCGTATCTTCCGTTTTATGATGCGCCAAATGTTTTCTGTGGGTGAAAGATCCGGACCGCAGGCTGGCCAGTTCAGTACCCGGACCCTTCTTCTACGCAGCCATGATGCTGTAATTGATGCAGTATGTGGTTTGGCATTGTCGTGTTGGCAAATGCAAGGTCTTCCCTGAAAGAGACGTCGTCTGGATGGGAGCATATGTTGCTCTAGAACCTGGATATACCTTTCAGCATTGATGGTGTCTTTCCAGATGTGTAAGCTGCCCATGCCACACGCACTAATGCAACCCCATACCATCAGAGATGCAGGCTTCTGAACTGAGCGCTGATAACAACTTGGGTCGTCCTTCTCCTCTTTAGTCCGAATGACACGGCGTCCCTGATTTCCATAAAGAACTTCAAATTTTGATTCTCCTGACCACAGAACAGTTTTCCACTTTGCCACAGTCCATTTTAAATGAGCCTTGGCCCAGAGAAGACGTCTGCGCTTCTGGATCGTGTTTAGATACGGCTTCTTCTTTGAACTATAGAGTTTTAGCTGGCAACGGCGGATGGCACGGCGAATTGTGTTCACAGATAATGTTCTCTGGAAATATTCCTGAGCCCATTTTGTGATTTCCAATACAGAAGCATGCCTGTATGTGATGCAGTGCCGTCTAAGGGCCCGAAGATCACGAGCACCCAGTATGGTTTTCCGGCCTTGACCCTTACGCACAGAGATTCTTCCAGATTCTCTGAATCTTTTGATGATATTATGCACTGTAGATGATATGTTCAAACTCTTTGCAATTTTACACTGTCGAACTCCTTTCTGATATTGCTCCACTATTTGTCGGCGCAGAATTAGGGGGATTGGTGATCCTCTTCCCATCTTTACTTCTGAGAGCCGCTGCCACTCCAAGATGCTCTTTTTATACCCAGTCATGTTAATGACCTATTGCCAATTGACCTAATGAGTTGCAATTTGGTCCTCCAGCTGTTCCTTTTTTGTACCTTTAACTTTTCCAACCTCTTATTGCCCCGTCCCAACTTTTTTGAGATGTGTTGCTGTCATGAAATTTCAAATGAGCTAGCATTTGGCATGAAATTTCAAAATGTCTCACTTTCGACATTTTGATATGTTGTCTATGTTCTATTGTGAATACAATATCAGTTTGAGATTTGTAAATTATTGCATTCTGTTTTTATTTACAATTTGTACTTTGTCCCAACTTTTTTGGAATCGGGGTTGTATATGGAAGTCTTGTACAGAAAGAACAATTATGGAATTTGATCTGTGTTTCTTTGCATTTTTCTGCATATTTGCAAGGATGTCCAAAGAGATTTCAGAATAAACATTACTTTTAATTTTCACCATCATCTTGTGAACTGTAACTCATCTCATCGCCTGTGTGTGTTGTGCAGGACCTGGGCTCAGACCATTCCAGGCAAAGTGGAGTTCTTCTCTAGCGAGGGTTCAGACACGTCCATCCCCATCCCTATTGTGGCCCTGAAAAACGTGGACGACTCTTACCCTCCCCAGAAGAAATCCTTCATGATGCTCAAGTACATGCACGACCACTACCTGGACCGGTTCGAGTGGTTCATGCGTGCTGACGATGACGTCTACATCAAGAGTGAACGCCTGGAAAGCTTCCTGCGAAGTCTGAACAGCAGCGAGCTTATTTTCCTGGGCCAGACAGGGATGGGCGCTCGTGATGAGCTGGGCAAGCTGGCACTGGAGCCTGGCGAGAACTTCTGCATGGGAGGCCCGGGCGTGATCATGAGCCGCGAGGTGCTGCGAAGGATGGTGCCGCACATCCGCCAGTGCCTACAGGAGATGTACACCACGCATGAGGACGTGGAGGTGGGACGCTGCGTGCGCCGATTTGCCGGGGTGCAGTGCGTCTGGTCTTATGAGGTGAGTGATTTGGGTGGGGCTGATCATTTAATAGGGATGCAACCGAATACAAACACAGGGCCAATGATTTTCCGCAATGGCGGAAAACGGACGGAAATTACGGAATTTTTATAGTGAACGGAATTTTTGACTGCCAAACAGTTTTTGGAAATGCTTTTTAGTGTATCTGTGCTTGTATTCATTTTTTTTCAACGTTGCTTGCGTGTCAAAGTATAACTGCCGCAGAAGGCTTCTGCGTAACTGCCGCTAACGCCCAAGCAGACGTGCCTTTCCGGTCAAGGCAGCTTTGGTGATTGTGATTGGCTTGTGGCACACCTAGCCAGCCAGTGAGCTGCTCGTTTTCAGGTTCGCTCCCCGCGTCGCAACCAGAATGGCGACCGCAAAAAAGAAACTGATGCATCCTATCAGTAGAGTTACGGCTTCTGAGCGTGCGAAGCAATTTCCAGATGACTTCTACGCTGACAATGACATCTTATTTTGTAAGTTTTGTGACCACAGCATTGATTTTCGTCAGGGTTGACGTGTGCAAGGACCACCTGAAATCCAAAAAACGCGCGTTTCATAAACATCTAAATGACAGATTCAGTCTCATGGAGACCAACACTAAACAACTTATGATGCTCTGTCATAATGGTGATATCGAGCAGTGTTTCTAGGTACTCTGAAAGCGCTCAATGATTGATCTGCAAGGACTATTCAGGACTGTCGTTACAATGAGTTAAACTGTTCTAGTCTGTTTGAGAGTGTGTTCTGTGTTTTCGTTGGGAAACATTGTTTCATGAGTTTGTGGTGTACTAAAAAAAGATGGCTACAGAGTAATATTTTTAAACAGTCAGTTATGAGTATTGTTGGTGTCAGTTGTGAATTATGGTTATTACAGGCTCAGTAAGTATTACTGAATATTAATTTCAGTACTGTCAATATTATATTGAGATTATATATGCTATTACTTTTTTTGAGATGGATTTAGTTAACTGTGATCCTAGTTTCTTGATTTTGCTATCAGTATTAAAGTATTTTGAGTTGTCTCAATCTGTGATCTCACTTTAATTTTTTAATTAATGCAATTTATCAGCCTACTGTCAGTGTAATTGTGTGTATACACATAGATAGATAGATAGATAGATAGATAGATAGATAGATAGATAGATAGATAGATATGCAGTACTTTGAAACCCGAGTAAAACTGTCAGCCAGAATTACTAAATCGGAGCCAAACAGAACACTTTTGAACTGAAATTGTGAAACGGAATTTTTCATTGTCCGAAATGGAAAAAGCCAGATTTTGAAACGGAAAATCATTGGCTCTACAACCATATTCTTCAGGATGGTAATGTTTTTTCTAAATGAATACAGGAGTATGAATGCGAGGAGCACTACTATAGTGCTGGCATTTCTACACCCCCCCCCCCCCCCCCCCCCAGCGTTTTTCCTAAGGGAACAGTTTTCATTTAAAAAAAAAACCTCGAACCTCTGAAATACATTCTGCAGTTCTGGTTTGGGCCATGCCAATTCCAATTTAAATTCAGGTGCAGGTGAGAATATTTGGAGCACTAAGCAGAATATCGATGGAGTGGAATTGAGTTCTAACCCAAACGAGGACCAAGTTTTCAGATGGTTGAGTATTTGACTTGGTTGAAAAAGGTGAAATGAGATGGCTTTTCAGTCATCTGGGTGGTTTCCGGTTTCCATGATGATGTAGTTGCATTATTACTACTAAAATAGCACCGAGAAAATCCTGCTGAATGAAAGACCATAGATGTCCATAGAAGTCGCATGTCAATTGCAGTCTGTTCAGCTGCTTGGAATTTTTTTTGTGTGCCAATTTCAGCAATCAGTCCTTTGTGTAATGTGCAGAAACCTTCAGGAAACTGAAGTTCATAGTGCAGTGATTAAATGGGGAAAGCATTGCTGCCATCTGAAATCCTACTGTAGTGCACATTGTTCTAAAATCTTTGCATTTTAATATGCAACCTCTCAACTGCGAAATTATAGGGTGCAACTTGGCACAAAGGACCCCCCCCCCCCAAAAAAAAAAAAAACCTAATTTTTCCCTGTACGTCATTAACCAGTGCAGCTCCTTTATAAGGCACTGCTTTATATCTTTGTTTAGGTCTAAATTGTGTGCATTCTTCTCTCAGAATGAGGTAGTCTGCATAACAATCAAAGCTTTGTTCACAACTGGTTCATTCACAGCTGCAGGGGATTGCGGATTCAGAATAGTTTCATTTCTGCGTAAAATAGCTATTTATACGTCCTATTTCCGAAGCAACTTTTTTTGACTGAGGCACTCGGACCAAACATAAATGCATTCTGCCTTGGGGGAGAAGCAAATTTGCTGAAAGGTAAATGGATGCTAAGTAAGATAAATACGAAGTTATGGTAAATAAAAAGTTGCTTCCAGTAGAAGTCAGTTTTATCTAGGTGAACTTTAACCCAGTGACTTTATAAACCTTGGAAGTGGTGGCCTGTGGATGGTCCACGGACATCGAGGGGCTGCTAATTAAGTCGTGCTCACTTTTTGCTTTGCGAATTTCCTCACATCGGTCATGATGGCAGAAGTCTAAACCAGCCTGCTTGAGAACTTTCCACTGAGCTACTGTGTTCCTCGTCTAAATTTGGTTCACTCCAGTAAAGATGTTATGATGTGACTGCCAGTTGAAGCCATGGCTTTGTTCGAACCAGTGTGACGATGGGTGTTGGGTGGATTGGCTGAGGTTGCCTGAGGCTGATGTTTATTGGTAGCACGGAGTCACCACTCCCCAGTAGATAAGTGCTTGAGAGCAACTGTTATGTATAGAAAACTAATTATTACTCCAGGAGTGAGGACTGTTTTAGAAGCATGCATATGATGCTGAGGGAGGCTTTTTGCTTAACTAAAATAAGGGGCAGTTACATAAAACTCTGCATAAACGCCTAACATGAACGAATGAGGACAAGTTACCTGTAGTCTTTGCTTTTTGTAGTGGTGCTTCACATTATTGCGGTTTTCTAGTGTCATTCGCTCTGAACGGATGATGCCATGGTCTTGAATTTGACCTGGAGAGGAGGAAAATGCAGTTCTTCAAATATTCTGTTTTCGTAATCAGCCATGTTGAGCTGACATGGCTTGTTGGAAGGGGGAGGGGGAAAAGTTGAACGGAATCGGTCAAAGAAAGGGTAGATAAATTGAAATCTGTTAATCTGTTTCTAACACCTCTAGCCCTGTAGCTAGTGTCTGGTCTGATCTGCTACACAACAAACAAACAAACCTGGTTCGATCTGCTGAAATACTTTGCTGGGTTTGCGTCCTGACCACAGACTGCCAATTGATAGCCCTCTGACCATAAAACAGTACTGCATACCAGACTCCCCAGCTTCCTGAATGCTTTGCTGTGAGCATTGACTAGCTGAGTGTTTGCTTCATGGAGTGACTCTTGTGCGTTTGCGTACCAGTAAAGAACTGAAGAAGCAGCTGTTGAAGTGTATTGATATGCGCCTCGCATACTGCCGAGCTTTTGTCTTTTGGCTGGCTCCTCTCTCCGCCTCCCTCTACAGCGCCTTCAGATAAACATTTGGGGCTGTGTGAAATAAGATGTACTTTCAAATTCTCCAGCAGCCATGATTGCATATTTGCTTCCTATCCCATTCCTCGCTAAGTCTTCCTGAAGCGTTTAGTCTACTAAACCCATCCATCTCGGCAAAATTACCTCTTTTCCGTTCTCGCCGGTTTGATAAGGCGTGTACACGGTCTTTGACTGACTGTAAATATGACTGTGGTGATCTTAAATAGGCAAAATGAAATTAAGGTTGGAAGGATATCAGAAGCCTCTGAATAAATGACAGGCAGCATTTGGCAGGTGGAACGTGCCTGGAGAGGAGGCTGTGCTTCTAAATGCCTTCCCCCTGTGCCTGGGACCAGTGGGGGCTTTAATGTGCATTTGATGTGTGCTTTAATTGCAGTCGAGCAGGTCTGGTTAGAGACAGCACAGCTGGGCAACCTGCTATTAACGTCAGAGCATTTTGCCTGCAGTCCTTTATAGACACGGCCAAGACCTACTGCATCGCAAGTTTCAACAAGTCCTAAGAGACTTACCCTTGTAAAGTGACCTCAAAGATCAAGGAGTTTGCCGTTCAAAATGGTGGCTTGCGACTCTGTTAAATAAAGATGCTTTCCTCTGAAGATGCTGAAAGTATGAGCAAGTTTTATGTCTCTGCTGGTTCTGCTAGGTGTATAGGATGTATAAAAATTTGCATTTTGATATTTAAGGGCTTCCTAAACCCAAGTTTGCGTCTCAGGCTGGGATTACCTTCTGTGACGAGGTCTAAAACGGCTCGCTGCTCTCTGAGGCAGTGCTATGATGTACACAGAGGCGGTGTTGGCCTTGGCTGGTGTAGTCGCCCCCGTTAGTGTGAACTAACCTTTCATCACCTGGCCATTTGTTCAACCCAGCAGGCCTGAGTTCTCCCACAATGCCATGGACCTCGTCGGTCTGTTCCGTTGACTCTGTTCTCCACCAGCTATCTCCAGGCTATAGCATGACTTCTTTGCTGCTTTTCATGTTTGTGTGCATTATTGATTTACCTAACAAACTATAAAAGCTGATGTGTAAGGATCATGTACAGAAAATAAACTCTGACTGTGTGATGGACTCCTCAATCGCCCTGAAGGGGTTTATTTCATAATGGTGGCCGGCTTGCTGTATATTGTTCCGCTTGTTACACGGTTGCTTGCTAAAGAAATCAATTTGATGCAAATTGTTTTATTGACTTTTAAAAATGTGTTGCTTCCACTAATGATGTGATCCGTAGCAGGGGTCGGTTATGCAGAAATAAGACGGGTCGATTGCAGCATTCTACAATCAGAAAGGAGTATTCAGAAATGCCGCGGATATAGGGCTGGGCAAAACGATTACTTTTTTAAACGATTAATCTAGCGATTTATTTTATTGATGCATTGATTAATCTAACGATTAATTTTTCAATTCGATTAATGATTATTTTCCCATTACTTCACTTGTATAGCCATTTATACATGTTGATTTACATGTCTGAATGAGAACACAAATTCCTTAACATTGCAATGTATGTTTATTGCTCTTAAACTCAAAATTCCAAAATAAAATTTAAGTAAGAATATACAAGTGCAAAATTATGTATTCTGTGTCTGAGGTAGCATTTAATATAAAATAGAGGTCACCCAGAATACTTTCTTAGAGCAATTGGAAGAATACAGTAACTAATGTAAACTTGAGGGCTTTAAGCTAATACTGTACAGTAAGTGTTTTTCCAACAAAAAAAAATAAAAACAAAAATAGCAGCAGTGGGAGCCAGCAGCTCGTCATGGTGTCCTTTCTGAACCAACAGAATTTATGTTGAAAACGTAGGTCTAGCTTACAGAAAATGGTGCTTCTTAATTATTTATTCAGATGAAAATAACTTGTAGTCCACTTGCATGTGACGTCACAGCCGATCCAGATTGTAAACAGACGCCATCTTGTCGGTCAAATGCCATGTTTCCACCATCGCAATTTACCGACACTGACTTTCGTTGTTTTTCGCCCAAATCTGCAAATATTACCGTGCCACAATGCCGGAGAGTTGTATGGCATATAAATGCCACAACAGGAGAGGTCAGAAATCGGGAAGAAAGTTTCATAGGCTGCCACGGGACCCTGACAGGCGTGCAAAATGGATTGCTGCGATCAGGTATACCATATATACAGTAATAGTGATAGACTACTGATACTTGATCTAACTGATAATATAAAATATTCAACCATAATCGGCTGGTCAGTGCTATACTAGATACTACTGATATGTCTAGTATCCGTACTAGTACTCAATACTTAAGTGACTTACCCGTCCAATGAGGATTGTTATTTTCTTGTTTACAAGATGCCACATCTGAGGGGGGCTGACAAATCCTGAATTTCTGTAAAGATAACTGTCCAGAGATTTATAAGCACGCAGTGCTTCACCACTGAACAGCGAGGGAAAGTTAATGAGGTAATTATACACGTCTGGGTATTCCACCTCTGGCAGTTCCATATCCACTGACACGGTCGTGAAAACTACGTCCGGTAATCGATAAGGGTCACTAATCTGTAGGTCATTTATTTTAGACATACATCTAGTTATCTGTTCATTAGAAAAATGAGCCGTGTAGTCTGTCGGTTGAAATTGATCCATTTTGTATACGAGTGCAACAATATTCAGCTGTGTTGTTGACCGACAAGATGGCGGCTGTTTACATTCCAGCCGGGATTCGGTCACGTGACTGCAAGAGCTCCATAATAATACACTCTGCCACTCACCTTTATTCTTAAACTCAAAATTCCAAAATACAATTCAAGTAAGAGTCTACAAGTGCAAAATAATGCATTCTGATGTCTAACATTTCAATAAAAAATAAAAAGGTCACCCAGAATACTTTCTTAGAGAAATTGAAAGAATCGCCTACAGTAACTAATGTAAATTTGGGGGCTTTAGGCTAATACAGAAAGTGTTTTTCCAGCTTGCAGTTGCAGCTGGCAGCCCATCATTTCCTCAACCAACAGAGTTTAACACACAGGCCTAGCGTACTGAAAAAAGTGCATCTTCATTCACATGCAAATAACAACTTGCACTCTGCCACTTTTCTTTCACCTTAAGAATACCACGTGTGTCATTCAAGACTTTTGAAACTCTGAAGAGCCACTCGCATCACTACTACTCTCCGGTGCCGCCATCTTTGTTTTGGGTCCGACGCGTCGGCACGCAGATTTTGCGTCGACGTCATTGATGACGTCAATACATTGCCCCAGCTCTACCGCATAACCGTGATAGAGGTCGGCGAAACAGGCTTTTGAAAGACGTTCCTTTTCAGAGTTTATACGGAAGAAAATACAACATAGGCTTGTATCTTTTTGGTTTTAAATGTTAAATCATTCATCAATGTCCCTTCAGTTTCAAAAAGACTATGTAGTGATTCAGTATTCAAGATTGTCAATGTACAAGTACAGCGAGGTGTCCTACGGAGCAAGCTTGTAGATACCTAATTATTTGTAAATAAAAGGGTGATGGTAAAATAAAGCTAGGCACAAATCTATGCCAAGAAAACTAAACAATGTGTCTATAAATATACATGTACAGGAGATGAATAAAGTGACATTCGAAGGGTAAATCTTGCACAAAGTTTTTGCACTGGGGGGAGTTAGAATAAATACTACTTCCAGTGAAGGTGGAAAAATAAAGAGCGGGCAGATCCTAATTGTTTTTTTTTTTTTTTGCTATATACGGGGTGTTTTAAAATAAAAAATATAGAAATGCTGTTCACTGGAAAAGAAGGCATTTTGTGTCGAACAAGTTGAAAATGTGTGAAATCGTTCATGGAATTATTTTTTTTGTTGTTGAATTTCTCATTCAGATTTTGAGGAATAAATCTTATATTCCTCAACATTTAAAGTGCATATTCTGGACCAATTTCATTTTTTTAATATGAAAGTATGTCCCTTTACACACTCATCCAGAAGGGTAATTTTGCACAAGGCCATCTGTCTACAGCAGAAAAAATTAAATAAAACGCATCTGGAAAAATCCCAAGGGAGTCTGGAGCCAGATTCGTGACGTTACCTGCGGAAGCGCCAGCAGGCTGCGAGAGCTTTGCACGGTTTCAATGCACAGCCTGTGTAGACCAAGCGCTCCCATTTCTCTTTGTCCGGTCTTTTGGGAAACAATGAGTACTAATCCCATCAAGATTGGTGTTGCTACACCCTCCTACGATACATCTGTGATCCATTTTAATAATTACATGATGATAACTTTTGAAGAAATTTGCAGAAAACCACCAGGTCGTTTTCTCATAAACAAACCAGCGCTGACGTAGGATTCAGAGGGAGGCGTCCCGCACGCAATGTCACGAAAATCAATGTTTCCCTGGAAATCCAAATGCCAAGTTTTTTCAGAGGCGGACCAATTCGCCTCAAATGGCTTGATTTCAACTGAATTTTTCTGGTATTGCACAAGGTAAAAAAAAAATTGCACAAAATGTGACCGATATCTGACCAAAGTTTAATATAAAACAGGAGAATTACATTGATCTTGCCTCTGAATTTACCCGTGATACGCACTTTTAAGCCTGTTCAGTTTCATTTGCCTAGACTGTGTAGTTTCTGGGATATTTATATCTCAAATAGCATCAAATTTTTTTTTAAACACCCTGTACTTCAGCTTTTGATAAACAAATAACAGCTCCACACCTCACATTTATGTATCACGTTTTGCCAGGAGTGAAGTCTGTTCTTTTAATTTGGAGAAAGATCAGAAAGTCAATTAAAACATGCTGCCGGTTTCTTTTGGTACCCACGGTATTTGTGTTGAACATCTATAAAAAACAAACATTTACCTATTATTTTGTGGTAAACGGACATCAGTATGTTATAACCATTGCTGACAGTCATAACTTCATCTTACCATCAGTAGCCTTTTGTGTAGCTCCAGTGCAGCCAATGAACACTGTCGTCATTTTCTTAGGCCATCCTTAAAAAAAAAAAAAATCCGTTTCCTGTCCACCGGGTGAGCAAAAAAAATTTCAGTCGGGAAGGAGGTATTTTTTTATTTTTTTTTTTAATGGATGGATAAGAAATCGCAATGCTGTTTGCTTTTTCTTTCAGTACTTTTTTTTTTTTTTTTATTGCAAAAGCAGACACATTTAATAAAATGACAGTTTAATCAACTGAAACTTGTACAAAAACTTTAAGTTAGCATTTTAAATGCTGACTGCAACATTTGCAAAACTTTTTACAAAGGTACTTAAAATGTCCGACACGGACTTTTTGTAGTTCTAAATCGACCGTTAGGCCTAGTTCGGATGAAATTACACTATTAAATAAATCATTCAGTGATGATTTTTTCTGAATCTTTACTATTTTGTTCGTTAGAATACCATTTTTGCGATTTTACACTTAAGCAAATGTTTGAAAACTCTAGATCTCCTTCCTTCATGGTGGCTGCCATTTTTTTTGTGCCGCACGGCACATGCACAGAGCTGATTCAGTTCAGAGTGCGCGCGCACTCGGCAGAGGCAGTAGTGTGTCGGGGCCGTCGGAGGGGACAGAAGCAGAGATAACGCTTATTTTGTCTCTGGTAAACCAGTCTTCTCTTGTTCAATTACGTGCTGGCATCAAAAGACACCGTTGGTTGTAAATGAAACCAAACTGAGTGGTTGGAGTGTATTTTCATACACAAATGGAGAAATGTTCGCTGAGTGTTTAATTGTGTAGCCGCCACTGCAGACCGTTGTCGTTGTTAATTCATAGCATGCTCAGCTGCGTGAATGTGGCATGCACCGAAAATAAGAGATTTACAAGCCAGGATTGCCTCATGATGCAATACGTAAGAAAAGAAAATATTTACTGCCATTTTACTTTGTATTTGAGTAAAGTGAATAAATAAATGGTCTGTGGAAAATACATTTAATCCTGGGAACTGCGTGCACAGGAGTTTGTGTTTTACTCCCCCCCCCGGCTACTTATTTGTCATGGCTGGCTAGTATGAGCCTTAGTGGAAAGCCCTGGGAATGCGTAAATGTCAAGTTCGATTTTAGATTTACGAACCCGAAAAATGTCGAAAAACCGGCGTTTAAAAAAAAAAAAAATTTTGAACCACACAAACGGCACTCACCCGGCCGGTGGACCGGAAACAGAACATTTTTTAATAATGGCCTTATTATATTCATCTTTGCAGTGTTTTTGGCTCAATAATGAATTTCATTGACTGACTAGGACTGGCAGTTTGGAGGTGGGAAGAGACAACTAAAAAGCCAACTCATGCAATGTTGCACACCGTGTAGATACTGCAGCGTCAAGTCTTTCACGTTCGATGTGTTTATGCTCAATATGTTGATTTGTATAGTGCTCCAAACTAGTGCAACAATATGAACAAAATCTATAACTTAGTTTTGTGATGCTCTGAATGCAGTATTGTGACGATTGAGTCGTGTTGTGGTGACTTTAAAGTGTGAAGTAGTCGAGCCGCCCTCAGACTTCTATAACGTCCTCATTTTGCACCTCGCATGCTGGGTTTCGTTGTCATGGCACCTGCTGTATGACTTCAGAGGGCTTATTCACGGTGGCTGAGGGAGGATTTTTGTTGTTGAAGGCCTGCAATTCATCATTCATCTCACAGCCGTTCCTCCCCACCCCCCACGTAAACGCTTCCACTAAATGATTCGAAAGCTCACGAAAAAAAAAGCCGGCCGTGTAACGCATGCAAGCTCGTTATTTTGTAGTTATAATAGCAGGCAACGTCTCGCCTGCTCATCTGTCTTTTGTCTTGACTCGATTTATTAATTCTCTTATTCTCTCAGCAATTGGAAACTGTTTGCGAAACCTGTAAAATATTAAGTACACACATTTGATGGTTGCAGAACAGAAGTGCTGTCATGCATAATACTTTCTTTGCACACTCACTTCACTGAGTTACTTTGTGAGGTTAAATTGCACACCCACATTGTTTACATGTCAGCCTGAGCGTCCCCCCCCTTCTGTTCAAGTAACCTAGGCTACTTGAGACCATAAGATGCTTTTTTGGCCCTTTTCCACTACCCTTTTTCAGCTCGCTTCAGCTCACTTCAGCCCGACACGGCTCGCGTTTCGACTACCAAAGAACAGCACGACTCGGCTCGCTTCAGCCCTGCTTAGCCCCTAAAACTCGCACGGTTTTGGAGTGGGGCTGAAGCGAGCCAAAGTGAGCCGAGTGAGGCTGGGGGCGTGAGGAGACACTCCCCTGTGCACTGATTGGTGAGGAGGAGTGTCCTCACATGCCCACACATGCCCCGCGAGCACACTGGGATCTGTAAACACCGTAAACCCGGAAGAAGAATAATTACGAATTACGAGAATTTCTGAAGCCTTATGCGCCTCGCCTCATCTATACGCTCTTGCCAGTATCTGTTGGCGTTGTCGGTGACAACAAGCCACAGCACCAAGACCAGCAACACTAACGACTCCATGTCCTCCATGTTTATTGTTTACTATCCGGGTCGTGAGACTACCGCTTAAAAGGTCACTGATGTCACTGTTTGCGCCGCCTAACGACATCACCTGACGTCCACCCACTTTCGCTAACTCCACCCAATGTGTCCACCCACTTCCAGCCAGCACGGTTCAGCGCGGTTGTAGTCGAAATGCAACTCCAACAGCCCCACTCAGCCCAACTCAGCACGGCTCAGCCCGACTCAGCCGCGTTTGTAGTGGAAAAGCGGCATTTGTCTAGGCTAGAAATGATCTCCTACCCATGGAACACGAGTGTCCCACCAAATGCTTTCAACTAGCACAATTTTACATTTACAGAACAAACACTTCTGTGATGGGTTAACATTTTTGTATTGTTACCTCGTATATCTCATCACCAACATGTTAAAAGCTTCAGTTATTTTCATGTGTGCAATGACTTTGCATGAAATAAACCAAACAATTTTTAGTTTCCTTTTGACTCGGGTACAGAACTACGTAACTGGTTAAAACAATTTAATTCCACATTTATAAAAAAATAATAAACCTGCGGTATGTGTAGAACAGCACCCAACTCCCTCTATAGTACACTGTGTGAAGAGTTGGAGTTCTGTAGCCTCGTCCAGAAGCATATTGGATAATTGTAAAATCCCACAATGCACTGCAATCGGTTTGTTCAGACCTATAGAGATCGGAAAGTACACAGCCGCCATTTGTCGGTAAAAAACACAGCTGAATATTGCTGCACTTATGTACAAAATGGATCGATTTCAACCGACGGACTACACGGCTCATTTTTCTAATGAACAGATAACTAGATATATGTCTAAAATAAACGACTTACGGATTAGTGACCCTTATGGCTTACCGGACGTAGTTTTCACGACTGTCAGTGGATATGGAACTGCCAGAGGTGGAATACCCAGATGTGTATAATTACCTCATTAACTTTCCCTCGCTGTTCAGTGGTGAAGCACTGCGTGCTTATAAATCTCTGGACAGTTATCTTTACAGAAATTCAGGATTTGTCAGCCCCCCTCAGATGTGGCATCTTGTAAACAAGAAAATAACAATCCTCATTGGACGGGTAAGTCACTTAAGTATTGAGTACTAGTACTGATACTAGATATATCAGTAGTATCTAGTATAGCACTGACCAGCCGATAATAGAATAAGGTAATTCCAGCTGTAATTCCAAATCGTCCGTCTTGTTTACCATGGATCTGGCGTTGGAGAGGTAGAGGCTTGGCAGTGGAGATTTGAGTGGCTGTTTTCTGAGCTTAGTCAACAGGCCGGCTCTGCAGCCTCGCCTTTTCTTCCTCTCCTGACGCCGCCTCCTTCGCCTGCCAGACCCGATAACAATCCACAGAGACCCCGCTGGTCTCGCTATCTCATCCGGAATGTTGTGCATGCGATAGAAATCGCTACAAACCGTCATTTTCTGCTGGAAACCAATGTCCAGTAAGTCCATACGGTTGTAGTGGATATTGAAGTCCGATACAGACGAACAACACGCAAAAATACACACAAACATATAAAAAACGTGCACAGGTAGGGAGAGCTTGTAGCCGCAGCCGTTGTAGTAGAATTGTATATAGTAGGGTTTTCCAGAAGAAAAGGTAGAACCAGAATGAAGTAGAAGGTGGAAATATGGTGTATGACTGACAAGATGGCGTCTGTTTACAATCTGGATCGGCTGTGACGTCACATGCAAGATCTCTATAGCGCAGTATGTACTGTGTTGGGTACAGAATACCCATGATGCCCTCTGATGTTTGCAGCCCAGAGTTCTCTTAAAGGAGATGCGCAGAACCATGGCCTCACTTTTTGTTTATAAATGCCTTGAGACCTCAAGAATGGCACAGGAATGGTTTTAAGCATTAACAATAAATCTAATGGTAATTTTTATAATTAAAGTGATTTCATATAGGTAGCGGTCTGAGTGAATGACCTTGACATCTGTGACATCACTGCAGGAAGGCTATCGGTCTCCTTGCCATTTCCGCTATACTAAAGCACAGAGCTGACTGCAAGTTCAAGCTTCAATTTTGAGCTAATTTATTGCCATGCCACATAGATGTGTTGCTGGCTGGTGCAGCAACATGACAGAAGGTGGATTTCTGTTGCATTCATGACCCAAGAATGTTCAGACTGCAAAGATTTGGATGCATTTTGTGAAGTTCATGGGCACATTGGGCGCCTACAAAGTGATGTCTCCTCTGCTCTGCACGTTTTACTGAAGACTCGTACGAGACCTCTGATCTGTTGAGGAGTGTTGGCTATCAGCCTGTATTGAAAGAGGGTGCAGTACCAACAATTAAAGAAAACTACAAGGAAAGTAAGTTCAGTTGCACCAGTTCTCCCGGAGTGTGAGCTGAGGGTTGTTGGTAAAACCTGGGATGGGACGTGACTCATCGCTTGGGCAGTGACCTACCCACGGTTATTGCTAAAATCGGTGATGTTGCATCCCAGGTTTTCGTAATTGCCTGAGCCGAGCAGTAATAGCGGAGTACTCCGTATGGAGAAAATGGAGAATGAGTGGAGCAGCCGTCTGATTTCTCCACTGGATATGCTTGCCTCAGCAGCAATATCTTGCCCTTACGTGGAAGAAGCGAATGAACAGAGAACTGAACGAACAACTAAAAGTCAGATTGTTTCAAAACGATCGGCCTTCAAGAAGTGAGAACACAGACGGGTAAACTGCGATTCTTGTTTGGATACAAAACAACACATTTACCTGCATTTAGATTAATACATGTAACGTGTTTAAGTTACCGGTATAAGATTTAATTTGCTTCAGAATGTGTCTCTTGGTTCATCTGATTTATTTAATTAGCCTTTTACATTTTATCAGTGAAAAATGCACGCATGTTTGCATAAGTTATAACACCCATCCTGTTTTGATGAGTCAACCCACAATCAATGAAGTCAAATCAGTCTTGGTTGAGCAAGTCGGTAACGGTATTTCTTACTTTCACCATAAATGTTTATGACTTTGTCAGAGGCCTCGGCTTTAAAACTGGTAACCGCTGTGACATCACGCACTCAGGGCTGGCTGGCTCAGCACAGCAGCCCGAATGCCAACTTTGCAGTCAATTTATTTAAACTAGTCTTTTTTTTTTTTTCTGAGCAATATTGGTTCATTACTGTTCTATAATAAAATGAAGATGTATTCATTTTGGTGGGCAGGGTTACAATGGTGTGTTGCTCTGAACTCTAAGCGGATGGGCTGGTTGATGAAACAAACGTTGCTAAATTGTAAGGAGAACATAAGGCTGACCACAAAGGAGCCTCCACAGTGTCTCTTATAGACTGTGGAGGATGCGTGCTGTTCAGTTTACCATTTATTCCAAAATAAAGCTGTCATTATATTGTCTGGGTTTGCAGCTTTTTTGGGAGTGCAAATCGTTGCATTGCTGCTTACCTAGTCCACCTCTTCACCATGAAGGCATGGACAGCGTAGATATTTTAGTGTCCACAACAACCGTTAATTATCTCGTTTAAATATAAAGAGCGATACGGGACACTGATACTCGTTTGTTTCAAGGGACTACATGACACGCAACGTTTATTTGTGCCTTGATGCTGCCAGTGTTGCATGAGAATAAAAGTCTCTTCATCTGTTGCGTCCTCCAAGAAACGCAAAGGCAACGTTCCAGCATTAAGATCTAGCTGATCTTGAATAAGCACCCTGTTGCGGAAATTGTCGAATCGCAGCCACATGCTGATGCAGCAGAAGTGAAACCACAAAGGTTTTCTTGTGTGCACACGCTCCTATGCATCCTGTCAGCAGAAACACTGCTGTCCTTTTGCGTCCTTCATAAAGTTTGCAGATCGGTTGCTTCCCCCCCCCCAATACGTATGCATATACAAGAAGTGATTCTCCCATGTGCATATCGGGAAAGTGTCTTTCTTGCTTCAGAGCAAAACCTGCAGTTGTATCGCTGCTGTAGTCTTGTACTTCACTGGTCTTTTCACAGACTGTTCTATAAAGATCTGTCTGGGATGGCTTTGTGTGATGATGAGCTGGAAAACCAGGCTGGTCATGCCAAAAATGGAAATGTGTAGTCGTCTGTTGAAGAATGCCTGCCTGGATTCCTGTGTTTTGAACAAGTAATTGAAGGATTTCTTGTTGTGACCCAGTGACATTTTTGTTTCTACAGCATCGCTCGGTGTGTTTTACAAGGTTTTGTTTCGGCCTTCTGGAAGTAGGCCGTCTCAGAAATCAGGAACAGATCATAACTTTTGTTTTTTTTTCTTTTCCCCTTACTTATTTTATGACTGCTTTATGGTTAAGACCTAATTAGATTTGCCCTGCTGAGCTTGTTAAACTTACAGTATTGCTTGTTCATGACTCTACTTGTGTCCATAGCAGAGCTTTTTATTAGTGGGCTAACAAATGTTCAGAACCCTAATCTGGGGTGTCGGGGTGGACATTTATTTATTTTATTTAGTTTTTTTTAAATATAGCTAGGCCACCGAGAAAGTACAAGCTTCACTGTAAGTATAAAGATTTGGTTGCCCGGAAGCCTTGGCTAAAAAGTGTTAAAGGGCGCATTCTGGACCAGTTTCGGGTTTATTTATTTTTTTATATGAAAGTATGTCCCTTAACACACACATCCAGAAGGGTAATTTTGCACAAGGCCATCTGTCTACAGCAGAAAAATAAAACAAAACACGTCTGGAAAAATCCCAAGGGAGTCTGGAGCCAGAATCATGATGTTCTCTGCGGAAGCGCCAGCAGGCTGCGCGAGCTTTGCACGGTTTCAGTGCACAGCCTGTGTAGACCAAGCGCTCCCATTTCTCTCATTGTCTGGTCTTTTGGGAAACAATGAGTAATCCCATCAAGATTGGTGTTGCTACACCCTCCTATGATACATCTGTTAACCATTTTAATAATTACGTGATAATGTTGAAGAAATTTGCAGAAAACCACCAGGTCGTTTTCTCATAAACAAACCAGCGCTAACGTAGGATTCAGAAGGAGGCGTCCCACATGCGACATCACGAAATCAACGTTTCCCAGGAAATCCAAATGCCTAGGGTTTTTTTTTTTTTTTTTTTCCCTTTTTCAGAGGCGGACCAGTTCGCCTTAAATGGCTTGATTTCAACTGAATTTTTCTGGTATTGTGCAAGGTAAAAAAAAAAAACTGCTGAGAATGCAGAATGTTACAGATATTTGACCAAAGTTTTCTATAAAATAGAATTGCATTGATCTTGCTCCTGAATTTACCCGTGATATGCACTTTAATGTATGGTGAGTTGTTTGGATAGTTCAGGGCATTAATACAGAGTAACGGATACAACCTAGTCTACGAGTTCCCATGGAGAGGACGACTGTGGTTATATCCTTATCCAATAGAGATCTTGCAGTCACGTGACCGGAAAGTACACAGCCGCCATCTTGTCGGTAAAAAACACCGCTGAATACTGCTGCACTTGTGTACAAAATGGATCAATTTCAACCGACGGACTACACGGCTCATTTTTCTAATGAACAGATAATTAGATGTATGTCTAAAATAAACGATCTACAGATTAGTGACCCTTATGGCTTACCGGACGGAGTTTTCATGACTGTGTCAGTGGATTTTGAACTGCCAGAGGTGGAATACCCAGATGTGTATAATTACCTCATTAACTTTCCCTCGCTGTTCAGTGGTGAAGCACTGCGTGCTTATAAATCTCTGCACAGTTATCTTTACAGAAATTCAGGATTTGTCAGCGACTCAGATGTGGCTTCTTGTAAACAAGAAAATAACAATTCTCATTGGACGGGTAAGTCACTTAAGTATTGAGTATAGCACTGACCAGCCGATTATAGAATAGAATAAGGTAATTCCAGCTGTAATTCCGAATCGTCCGTCTTGTTTACCATGGATCTGGCGTTGGAGAGGTAGAGGCTTGGCAGTGGAGATTTGAGTGGCTGTTTTCTGAGCTTAGTCAACAGGCCGGCTCTGCAGCCTCGCTTTTGCTTCCGCTCCCGGCACCGCCTCCTTCGCTTTGCTTCCGATAACAATCCACGGAGACCCTGCTGATCTCGCTATCTCGTCCGGAATGTTGTGCATGCGATGGAAATCGCTACAAACTATCATTTTCTGCTGGAAACCAATGTCCAGTAAGTCCATACGGTTGTAGTGGATATTGAAGTCCGATACAGACGAACAACACGCAAAAATACACACAAAAAACATAAACGTGCACAGGTAGGGAGAGCTTGTAGCTGCAGCCGTTGTAGTAGAATTGTATATAGTAGGGTTTTCCAGAAGAAAAGGTAGAAGCAGAAGTAGAACCAGAAGGCGGAAATATGGCGTTTGACCGACAAGATGGCGTCTGTCACAATCTAGATCGGCTGTGACGTCACATGCAAGTGCTCCATTTTAATCAAGTTTCTGTTGAAGCACTAGCAAGTTGTTGGGTAATGGTTTTAGGGCTGTTGTGTCCCTCTCATCACATCGTCTCATCGAAGAGTTGTCTGGCGAGCATCTCTATCTTCTGCTGATGTACTTATTACCACTTGGCGCTCTGCACTCAGTTTTGTAATTTTATTTTAATTTGTTTTTTTTTTAAAGTCCACTTGTCTGTCTAATGAATAATCAAAGGACACAAACCCAACTTGTTCCAGGAGCCCAGGTTCCTAATTTGTCCATTTCTGACTCAGGATGTATGATTTTTGCCTTTTAATTTATTTAATCCCATCTCAGCTCCCCTATTTATGGGTCCTGTCCAGGTTTTATAGGTTTGCAGATGGAATGTCCAGCTAAATGTGACACACCTTGCCTTGTGTCTTGCATTTTGAATGAGATGTCTGAGTTATTACCCTGACTGCCTTTCTCAACTCCCTCCTCCTCTCTCCGTCTCTCTTGCAAGCAGTCATGCATGTGGCAAAGCGGGTGTATTTTCAGCCATCCTGTGGCCACTGGGCTGATGTATGTGTTATTTTGTTGCTCCCGGGCAGGCAGCTAAAATTAGGGCCACAACGAGCAAATGAATGTTTACTAGTTTTATTTAAAAATAAATACAAGCCAAGTTTAAAAAGCTCGGTGTACGCATTGGGCTCCAGAACGAGCCTTGAAACACTCCTTCTGTGTAAGCTGTGGGACGTTCAGCATTTTGATGTCAGCGAGTTCATTAGCTATAAAATGTATGCCCATCCATCTAGGTTTTTATGCATGGTTCTGAGGTGAGGTCCCATTTTTCTTATCTCGGGTTTCCCCACTTATTCTCGTCATCGTTTCCACAGCCCCGCATCCTTGAAGGCGCCCTGGGAGATGTTGGTGCAAGGCAGGTTTTCATACAATTCCTGCTGATCGACTTCCTGAGTGAGTCGAGCTGCTTTCTGTTCTGTGCTTCCTGTTGGACTGCAGGCGCTTCATCGCAATGCTTTCTCTTAATCTGGCATTTGTTTGGGGAATTAGCACAATGTTTCTCATCTTTGACGCTTGGTTCTTTTTCAATAATGCTGAGTATACACTTCTTAATCCGGCCCTGACTATAGTGTGCCAGAGAAAACTGCTTCTTTTGATCTCCTTTTGATTCACCAATGATTTGATTGGCAAAGAGAATCTAATAGTGTGGGCCTGGCCGAGTTACAGCGCTCCGTTCCCCTGTTCCTGTCCAAGACCTTCATTTGGAAAAAGGCTACCAATTATATAAATATTGTTAATGTACTGTGAGATGGGTAAGAACCCATTTTTCAAGCATGGATTGTTAATAGCCAGTCAGAAGACCACAAAAAGCATCATCAGTGAGTAATAATGGACTGGGTCTCCTCCTCCCTGGAAAGTGCGTCTACCTACTTAGTCAAATGAGGGTCAAAAAAGGTGCAAGCTCCTGATTCAGCTCCCAGATCGGGTTGTAGGTAGTGGCGTGGGTGGTTTTTTTTTTTTTTTTCTTCCCTTCCCTTTTCCCCCTCCCTCTCCCCCCCTCCCTCGCCCTTCTTTCTTTTCCATACAGCTTTTTTTTTTTTTTTTAACAGTCTGGTTCCTTTCAATCAAAAGTTAGGTAATCTTCCTTTTTTTTTTTTTTTAAATTTTGACATTTTAGGACATTGTGTGCAAGCGCATTAATTCCAGATGGTGACCATGGCCACATTTCTAGCTACAAATTTTTCTGCTTAAGCCAGTTGTAGGCCGTGGGATTATAGCGTTCTTTTAAGATTTTGACAAACCCTACGAGATGAGCCCAATAAATCATACTTGAATTGTATAACTTTGTTCTCCGATTATTTGATCCTTGACTGTGATTGGTCATACTGATCTATTTTTTTTTTTTTTTCCCCTTTAAAAAAAATTATTACATTTCTTCTGGTCATCAGTTTGATTTAGGCTTTTGCAGAATACAGGGTTGTATAACAACCACCACCACCTCCGTCATCTCTTGTTTTCCTATTGACAGCCATCATGGCATCGGAGACACAGTGAAGTTTTAATCAAAAAGTTTGACAATGCCAGAACTTTGTCGTTGACTGACTGTTTTTGGAAGCAGTGGTATTAAATCTAATCTCTGTTCATTTAGTATATCTGGAGGATAATTCTCTGAGGCTAAAAGTAGTGACTTTCATCCTTTTTCACAAGCTTGCGTTAATCTATAATATGAAAGGAATCTGCAATAAGCATGAAGTCATTCGGTTTGATTAAAGCTTTGTGTAAGCACAGCCCATGACCAGCTATCTGAGGAAGTGCGTGGTTGCTGATCACTTTCAGTTTAACAGGAACTAGGGTGTCATAGCTGTCTCTTTTAACACAGAGTAGGAGTCCAGGTTAACAAGTGTCCTGTCTTAACCACAGACACTAAAAGATCACAGGGACCGCTTAGAATCTGACCTTCATGCGTAATGTGCATTATGCAAATCAACTTTGCATGGGAAAAGAGCATGTGAAATAACGTAATGCAATACTCCTAGGCATTTAGCACACGCGCTTATCTAGAGCAGTGTACAACGTACCCAGAGCAGTTGGGGGTTAGATGCCTTGCTCAAGGGCACTACAGCCATTCCTGTTGGTCCAGGGAATCGAACCAGCAACCTTTTCGGTTCCAAAGCTGCTTCTCTAACCATTAGGCCATGACACAGGCACAGTTAAGAATACAAAATCTCTTCAGTCTCGTACTTGTGTCTGTGAACTAAAGCCTAAGGTCAGTTTCAGCACCATCTTTGTCGCTGCTTCTCTTCAGCGAAGTGCTTGAGCTTGTGCAAAAATACTGTGTGGTACATTCAGTGTGCCTATATAGAAATGCACCCTTTTTTCTTTTTCTCCCTTCTTTCTTTTTAAAGACAGCCACTGGGTTAAGTCCTGTTGTAGCTCAAAGTATTGGAGCATGATTGCTTGTTTTAGTTTTGTTGGTTTATCAAGCATGGACATTTTTATATAGGTCAGGTATCACCTTTTGGTAGGATTCTAAGCGGGAGAGGACGACAACAGTGTGCCAGTTTAGCTGGGCACAGGATTTGTGTGCAACAGCAAGTACAGTGAGCGCGTTAGACACTCGGCTCAAGCTCGGCTGCCTCTGCGGTTGTTCGCTATCGTTGTGCCAAAAGGCAGCCTTGCCAGAGCACAGCTAATGAATATCGGCGGTTTCTGCTTTCTCCAGGTCTCAGCCTTGTCGGCTCAAGGCCCGACCCATCCCTCCTTGCCTGCTGCCAAATCTTAGTTCGCTCTTGCTCTCCCTCTTGGAGTTAGACAACCTTGAAACAAGAGGCCCTTTGTGGCCTGGCCATAGCACCCCTTTTATTTCAGCCCCTTTACTCTACCCTTAAACCATTTACCTAATTTTTTTTTTCCTCTAACCCCCCCCCCCCCCCCCCCCCCCCCCCCCGTCAGCATGTCCCGTGTTACATCGCCTACATATTTAGTGACCTTTGGGTGGGTAGTGCTCGCTCCCCCCCCCCCCCCCCCCCCTTGCTTTTTGAAGGCGGGAAGGAGCATTAGGTGGAGGGTCCAGTCTAGACTCTCCTCCTCCCTACACTTCCAAGGCCTCTGGATAGTGTTTGGGGAGCCAAGACATCTGGAGAAAGTGACCCTTGATTATTGGAGGTGGTTCCTTTTTAAAAAAAAAAAAACTGACCCTTAAGGTCGGTATAAGGTGTAGACACATTATGAACCTTGATTATAGCAGTTTGTTAGAGAGTGGGAATAGAAGAGATTCTAGGAAATTAATTTCTAGCCTCAAAACCTGTGACCTTGGTGGTAGTCATAAATGAGTTTGAATTACTTGAATGGCCCTGTCTGTGATGCTGAGATTTGCTTCTTACAGTTAGGAGGAGGATGCATCAGGTTGGCACACAACCCTTGATCACATGGAGACATTCAGGCTGAAATAGTCCGCTATCGATGCATGAACAGAGTTCAGATTATTTTGTGGCAGAACAAATGTGCTCAAATGAAACATGGAGTCCTTGGTATTGCATTGCAAGTAAGAATAGTATAAGCTGATGTTTTTATTGATTTTTATATTCAGTAAAACCTTCTTTTTTGCAGTTTTTCACAGCTATAACCCTACCACAGACTGGCCAATTGGCTTCCATTCTGGTGGCCGAACTGTTGACTCTGCACTTTCCTTGGTCACCCAACGTCAAACCCTGATGGCCCTTGATGTTGAGCACTTCAGTAAAAGATTTGTGGTTCATTTGCTGACTTTTTTTTTTTTTAAATTCTTATTCACCGTGATTTTCAATTGAGGCTGGATTCGTTTGAGAAGTTGTGGGTTAAGGATCTTGCCAAAAGACTCCTCCATGGCAGCTTGGCAGTGCTGGGGTTTTGAAAACCTTCACTCCTGGTCTCCAGTTTAACTGGCTGGTGTATTATTCAGTGATTTGGTGCCCCCTCACCATAAACTCGCTCTTGGGTGCTGTTAAATCCTAGCTGGTCTACTGTTAAATTCATGAGACCCATATTACACTTAATTTTGTGGGAATCATGACTGAACCTTGAGGTATCTCAGGCTAATTTCACACTATTCCCCATCATGGGTCTTGCCAAATCCAGATTAGAACTAAAGCAGAGGATTTGGTTGCTCAGTAGTAAAGGATTTTGGTTAATGATCGGAAGACTGGGTTCAAATCCCAGCACTGCTGAGCTGTCATAGTACTGTCGGTCCTTGAGCAAGACCCTTTACTCTTAACGGCTCAGTTGTATCCCGTATCCCTTGTAAGTTGACGTAGGTAAAGGTATCAGCCAAATGTAAACGAATCTGGTCAGGAATTATTTTGTAACATGTATGCTTTTGTTGAAATAATAGGCACTGAATTAAATGGATGACTTGGCAGGCAGCCACATATTTCCTAGTGCCTGCACCTGAAATAGCCACTTTCTGTCTAAACATGCGCCGTTAGATTTTCCTCATGCTTAAAATGACCCTGTCTAATGGGACATGGTCATTGGAGACAAAGTGCTAGACTTGGCTGATTAGCAGCTCCATTCTGAGAGCACACATCAGGCCAGGGTGCTAATGTTATCGGTTTCAGTGAGGCTTCTGGCACCCAGCCTGATTCCGTGGGTGTGTGGATGGATTACATGTATCAAGGATACTACTCGGTTGTGCGAAGATAGGAAGTTTATCTCTTCTTTGAGTGGTGAATGGATATAATGAGTAAGCGTGGAGGATATTACACGGTTATGTGAAGATATGAAGTTTATCTTATGTTGAAAATATTCACTTGTTCGCGTCACTCACTCGTGAATATGTTCACCTTTTGCACGACTGTGTGATATCGTATGCGTGTATGTCGTATATGGTGGTGTGTTGATGAGCATGGCTGTTTTTAAGAAAGTCAATATGTTTCTAATGTTGCCTTGAAAGATTAAAGCAATAGACCAGAAGGTCACGTCAATAAAAGGTCAATGCTTCTTTTCTCACACCTACATTTTGTTTCTGCTCGTGGTTTGTTGGCCATAGTTCTTACCATCGGACACCTTTTGAACCCCCATCGTTTCCACTATCGAGCTTATTACAGAACTCGCTTCACTTTCCAGAGCTAATCAAGATGCTCAAGTTTTCTGGACACCCCCTCCCCATGAGAGCCAAAAATCCAGACTGTGTTGTCCTCAGCCACTTTAAGAGATGTACCAGAGGTCAGCGTTCATTTAAAATAGCTTTAGTCCATGCTTTGAAGCTGTTTGAAGGCATTCGTATCATTGAACCTCATAATTTGAAGTGGAGTTTTGAACCATGATGAATATTTGATTAAAAACGGTCTTTTTTATTTATTTATTTATTTTAACAGATCATTAGAAGAATAAGGAATTTGATGTAGCTGTCATTTCGAAGGATTTTTTTTTTCTCCATAGGTGACCTTTTTTTAAAAAGCTGACCTCCGATTTGATTGTTCAGGATTAGCTGTCACAGGTCTGAATGTCATCTCCAATCAGTGAAAATTCCAAGACTTGCAGAATTCATAATATAACCTTGATCTCGAGGTTAATGTTGCATGCAGTCTGTGCTAATTTTATCCCTGATATCTGTTACAAGGAGGAAAATGTCCACAATTTGACGTTAAACTTTTTTCTCCTCCTCCCCCCCCTTTTTTTTTTTTTTAAATTGGTACCTTTTTGATTTTTATGGGTGTATTGATGGCTAAATGAAGTGAGGGTATGGGAAGTGAACGGAGATGGTTGGCGAACATGAGGAGAGTCCAGAAAATGTAAAATCCAAAGCCGAGAAAGTTAAGATTTGAAAATCAGAGATTGGGGGGGGAACAGAAGGAGAGGTGGTGAAAGGAAGCAAAAGAGTAGAGCTCCTTCAGCTCAGGCACTGTCCTGTTTCAGCATGTCTCTCCACCCAGCTCGGACTGAAGTGATGTGGCAGCTGCTTGTTCCCAGACACACCCTCTTCCTTTAGACACACCGCCGTCTTTGCCTTTCCACCAGAATGCCAAAAGGCAGTGCTGCTACTCTTTCCATCCTCCTGCAGCTCCAGTTGTAGGGTTTGGAGAGAACCTGTATTTGTGTAGAACAGTGGACTTGGTGACCCAGCCTGCAGGTCTGTAGTAGAGTTTTGGAAGGCTTTAAAGAAAAGAGAAATTCCCTTTTAATTTAACCGCGCCCAACATTTAGTCACAGGATTTGTACTATTTTAGTGCACTTTTCTTTGGCTCGCTCAGTGGCAGACAAATGAGTAGCCCTTGGGTGCCTGGGACAAGTGTTTTTTCATGTTCTAGGTAGACTGATTTGGCATACATGGATGAGAACACAAGTGGCATCTCAAGAACCTGATGGTTAACACTTCGCTTGCTCACTCACTGCAGTTTCTACTGTGACGGGCTTGACCATGCTGATGTATTGAATTCAGACATGCACTGATGGCTTTCTTTGCACATTAATCAACTCGATGCATTCTTTAGTTACCTTCGAGAAATTGTGTGGCACATCTCAAGTGTGGTGATGGAGATGAGAAAAGTGATGCAAATGAAATGGGGGCGGGGCTTCCAAGGGTGTCGGTTAGTAAGTGCTTTCAGACCAGAGAAACTTTTTTTTTTCATAGCTCTTGGAATTATTGGAGGAAGTTGACTACTTTTTTTGCATTACAGGAACTGAGGATTATCAGTTTTCAGAACGTCGTTTTAAGGGGCCTTTTTTTTTTTTCCTCCCTTTCAATAAATCTACTTCAGAGTCGGTTCTCCCCCAGGACAAGAGGAGCCATGAGCGATGCATGTTTGATCCAGACATAAGTGTAGGTTGACTTGGTTGATCACATGAGCCAATGCAGCACTGGCAACCATCCCTTTTAAAAATCTGTGTAAGAACATTTTAAATGTGTAAACAGCACTTAATGTTCACATTTTAATAAAAAATTGGGGGGGGGGGAGAGGAGACAAATGTACGAACAGAGAAGTCCAGGCTTTGTGTGTATACAGCGGAGGAAATACAATGCGGTTTTGATTTGCCAGTGCAAAATATAAGGTGAAACTAAGGCTACGTTCACACTGCAGGCTGAAGTGACTCAAATCCAGTCTTTTCGCCCATATGTGACCTGTATCCGATCTTTTATTGACAATATGAACGACACAGATCCGATTTTTTTCAAATCCGACCCAGGCCGTTTGGATATGTGGTCCTAATTCCGATTCCTATCCGCTCTTTTCATATGCGACTTCAGTCTGAACCGCCAGGTCGCATTCATCCGACTTACACGTCATCAACAAGCCACAAATGTCACTATTCTGCGCTGAAGTAGGCGGCGGGTCTCTCAAAAAAAGTTACAACAACATGGCGCATAATCACGGGCGCAGATAGAGGGTGGGACTCATCCCACCCAGATTTAAATTCGCCTTGTTCGGTCCCCCCCACTTATAGGGAGGAAAAAACGTCTATGCTGTCTTTCTTTGCATAAGGCAAACCTCACGGAAAAATCAAAAGACTAATTACCATTCGGTTTATTGAGGTGCACAGCAGTGTATACATAGTTGCAACAACTCACATAAAACAAAACAAAGACTGATATTCGGTTGGTTGAGCTGCGCAGACTGCACAGGTTGCGAGCTCGAGCTTGGTTGCTATGGTTACTAACAAGTTTGACAGGCATGTTGGGGTTGGTTTGCTGGCAGCTTTGTCCCCCCCAGTTCAAAAAATGTATCTGCGCCCCTGCGCATGACATCAATGCGAGGGACGCTTCGGGCTGTGAAGGTTCTGAATCTTCTCAATGGAAGGACGCAGAGGTTAGGGAGCCGATTTCCATTTGGGGGGATGCAGCTATTCAAGCTAGATTGGATGGGTCATACCGCAACCGGGCGGTTTTACTTCCGTAAACACTGGCCATGCTCACTGCGTGTGACGTCGTCGTATCCTGCAATGCGCATGCGGAACACTTTTAGGTCGCTTTTCGTTCATACTGAGGATCACATACAAGTCGCATATATTTGTTAATGTGAACGACCTCACAAAAAAATCGGATTTCACAAAAAAATCGGAATTGAGCATTAAGCCTTGCAGTGTGAACGTAGCGTATATGTGCTAGTCCATGGGGTGTTTTTGTTTGCTTGTTTTTAAAGCCATCATGGAAGAAAACGTGTTGTAAAATAATAATCCACACAAACATGTTGGGTTAGCATATTTTTAAAACAATCACCTAACCATTTTCCACCACCAATTTGCGCTTTGTAACGTGAAAATAAAGAATTTACTGTCAGCACACAACCCTTCCAGGTCTCTCTGTTCTACAGCATGGTGGAATGAGCCGTTTCTGTAGAAAACTGACATGAGCGTTGGTGGACAAAATACATATTCGTATGAGATGAGCTGGCACTTGCCTCCTCTACCCCGTAGCAATTCAAATACTGTGTGGTGTTTCTGTGCTCTATAATGTATGCATGCACATACACTTGCATTAGATGCATATATAAAAAAAATTTCAATTTAAAAAAAAAAAAAAAAGTGGGTGTGTATATGGGCGGCACGGTGGTGTAGTGGTTAGCACTGTCGCCTCACAGCAAGAAAGTTCTGGGTTTGAGCCCAGTGGCTGATGGGGGCCTTTCTGTGTGGAGTTTAGTGGAGTTTACATGTTCTCCCCGTGTCTGCATGGCTTTCTTCTGGGTGCTCTGGTTTCCCCCACAGTCCAAAGACATGTGGTTAGGCTAACATGGGGAGACCTTGGGCTCAAGTGCCCTTGAGCAAGGCACCTAACCACTAACTGCTCCCCGGGTGCTGTAGTATAGCTGTGTGTGTGTGTGTGTGTGTGTGTGTGTGTGTGTTCATGGCTTCAGGTGGGTTAAATGCAGAGAGGAATTTCACAAGTGTATGTGTGATGAAAAGGTGTGTGAGATGGATAGACAGACTAAGGGCGTATTCACACCTACGTTGTTTGGTCCGGACCAAACGAACCAAATTTCCCTTGGTCCGGACCTTTTGGGTTGGTCTGAATACAAACCACCGCACTCTGGTCCGGACCAAACAAGCGGACCGAGACCGAGCTGCAAGGTCGGACTCAGTCCGGACCAAAGGAACCCTGGTGCGGGCCTTTTGGAGGTGTGAAAGCAGACCGGACCTAATCCGACAATTTTGCTTTTTTGTACCTCGGGAGCTTCCGTCGTTTGTTGAGCATTATGGGAAACAGAGTCTTGACGCTCCACCGCAAAGCGCAAACACTGTTTCGGTTGTCAAGGGAACCTTACAACAGTCGTTCAGTCATTCAGACCAGTGGTAGGCTAGACTACAGAGTACAAAAATGAGTAGGGTGCAAATGTGGGCCGAGGAAGAAACGCGCACCCTTGTGGATATATGGGCAGATGTCCACATATCTGAGCTTTTGGAGAGAACACACAAAAATGCCGACGTGTTTGCTGTATTCAGTGAGAAAATGAAGAAGGGGTTCACGCGCTCCCCAGAACAGTGTTGGCTAAAAGTGAAGAAACTCCGTCAGACCTACATTAAAATCAGGGACATTCTTTCAAAAAAGTGGCAGTACTAGCGACTTGCGTGAAGAGCCAGAACTGTCACATGATGTGCGCTCATCATCGCTATCCTCCGTGACTACTTTTGAACTTAACGCTTTGTGCGCGTGTCGTCTCTGACCAATAGCTGAACGACCTCAGGGCGCGTGGCTTTGTTGACAGATTTTGGTCCGCTTACTAAAATGTACGGTGTGAAAGCGAACCGCACCAAAATGAAAAAATAAAAAAAACATTTGGTTCGGACCAAAGCAAGTGAACTATCGAACTATCCTGGTCTGAATACACCCTAAGAATCACACATGATCGGCACACAGTGCATTCATCAGTGACGTACATCTGTGTATAAGGAAAGATAAACTTGTAACACATTCTAAATCTTACCTAAAGGGTGTATCTCCCAACTGGTCAGCTACCATGAAGTCAGAATCGTGTGTAAAAGGAGGTAAGAATATCTTAAAGACTTGATGGAAGTGCCCATAAATTAAAATCTGTATTAAATTAAAGGACCGGATCAATATCTCAGCAGAGACATTTCCAGGAGATGCAGGGCTCGAAATTAACTTTTTTTTTTTCTTTGTGTCCCCCAGTGGTCCCGAATTCTGTGTTGTATTGTCCCGAATGGAAGCAATAGTGTCCACATTTTTTTTCCTCTCTGAAATAACCAGTGGTTAATATTATCATATGAAGTTACTATTATATTTGTAACTATGCGATTTTGAACCCTTTATATCATTTTTACAATAAGTCACAAGACACAAGCGACACATGTCCTATACATCATCTACTTCAAAATTAGTTATTGCATTTTCAGTTTATTAAACTTTGGCGATCTCACTGTATGAATAGATACCCGTTTATTTAAAGGGGCCAACTAGCTCATTCAGAAAATGTTTCAACTCCCTACATCTGCAGTACACTTTAGTTGAAAATAAGACCCCTTTTATGTTCATTTCACCTACTTATACCTTGAATATCTGTTGGCACTTATAAGGCCAACTTATAATTTTCACCATTACCCTTATCCATTTTTATGAACTTTCCGTTATCCATTTTTATGAACTTTCGCTGCCGAAACGTGGGTGCAAATGTTAGCAACATCAACATAGTGCCAGCAGGTCCGAGCCTAGTTGTGCTGCTGACTGACTAAACTTTCTGAACTAGAAAGACACCAAGAAAACTCACTTATTCTGTTGAACGGTATCTTCCGTCAATATCATCCACATCATTCCTGTTGTATTTTATAACGTGTCTAACAGTGTTCATTAAGTTCATTCAGTTGCTAGCGTTGCCTGCAGACCAGGCGATGACACTTTGGATCCTGAAGGTCCCGGAGACGTAAGGTATTAGGCAGAGACCCGTCCACCCGTAAATTTGACGGGCAATTGCCGATTTCAACGGGCAAGTATACACACAGACGGATACTGAAACGGACGATAATGCCGAAAATTTTCGCACATGAATACTCCCACATGTCATCCGATAAATCCAGTTATGTTCCGCCCACACACGGACTGGCCATCGGGAGTAGCGGGAGTTTTCCCGGTGGGCTGGTGGTTCAGCGTGGGCCGGCGGAGAAAAAAAAAAAAAAAACAGTTGCGCGCTGGCCTTTAATATGATAAGCAATGTTAACAGTTTCTTTAACAAACTGTTAACATTGCTTATTACAGTTGCGCGCTGGCCTTTAATATGATAAGCAATGTTAACAGTTTGTTAAAGAAACTGTTAACATTGCTTATCATATTAAAGGCCAGCGCACAACTGGTTTTTTTTTTTTTTTTTTTTCTCCGCTGGCCCACACTGAACCACCGGCCCACTGGGAAAACTCCCGCTACTCCCGATGGCCAGTCCGTGTGTGGTTCCGCCATCATTTACAAATCGTAAGAAACACAGTTTAATACGAAAAATACTGAAAACTTGAAATGAAAAATCAGAATATTTCATCGTTTCCGCCATTTTGGCCCGCACTGAATCTTGTAACATGCGGACTGAATAAATCGCGAATTCTGATTGGTCGAAAATTGCCAAACACCCTGCGTTGTAGTTTCCTCTTTCTTGGCGGGAGAACCGCTTTTTTTTTTGCTGACTCACTCTTCTGGATCAAGATGAATCCCAACAAACGCCCCAAATTGAATGTGACAAAAACTGATTCGTTTTTCCACAAAAAGACAGAAAAGGTATGTGTGATACATTGATTAACAAGGGGGGTTCATTGGGGTATGGTAAAATAGAATACTGTTGGTTTTTTTTTTTTATTAAATACTGTAACTAGATCAAAAGATTATATACAATTCATTGTTGTTTATTTTCTTTTCACTTTTGTTACCAAATCAAACACCATACATACATCTGATACATTCAGGAGTGAAACTGAAAAAAATACAAAGTAAAAATATGCAATATTTCTGATCAAAAATTACACGCCATTTCACCCTGAAAATGTCCTAGAATGCAGGAAATGAAGTCTAAATTTCAAAAATTTTCTGGGGGGGCATGCCCCCAGACCCCCCTAGAGGGACTTCGCGCCTGCGGCGCTCGTCTTCGCACCTGCGGCGCTTATCAGGATTATATAAAATATTATTTTTGACTGGTAAATTTCTTTTTCTGCCTAATACCCTACGGAGACGTTATGTCTGGGCTTTCAGTTTCTTCCCCGTGATCGGTCCGCTTCAACCACTTCAGCATTTTTGTTCTGGCAAGAGTCGGCGCAGCGTGTGCAGCAGCAATTCCATTCCAAGTCCATATAATGCGGACTCCGGCCGAAGATTCTAGAACAGAATGCGCTGCTCTGTAGCCTACGGATGCAGGTGCATCGAAAGTGTAGCTACTATGTATTTTTCGCTGTTAACGTTTTAAAATTAAAATTGACAAATTAGGTGAATGTCTACGTATGTGTTATAATATGTGTGTGTGTGTATGTATGTATGTATGTGTGTATATATATATATATATGTGTGTGTGTATATATATATATATGTGTATATATATATATATATATATATATATATATATATATATATATATATATATATATAAAATATGTGTAAATAATATTAATGTAGAACTTTAGATCTATTTTTTTCCATTGTCCCGGGATTGTCCCAGATATGATAATTTTGTGTGCCGATGACATTTTTTATGGTCCCCGGGACGTCGGGACACCGTTAATTTCGAGCGCTGAGGAGATGCATAAAGGCAGATATGAACACTTGTCTTTTTTGTTTTTAATGGACCTTTTTCCACCAGGTGATCTGAGATCCATGCTTGCAGAGCTACCATTTGCCCTGGGTTATTTCTGTAATTTTGAGTGGGTGACGGAAGGTGATAACCTGTCGGGTGTATTCCACGGTTTAATTTTGCTTTTGGATTTGCCCTTTAATTAATAAGCAAATCGCTGAAGCAAGGGGAAACACTTGGATGGAATCAAATTTTTCTTCTCAAGTGAAACATCCTATTTTTGTTATATTTATTCAGCAATCCTCTTGGAACTGGAAGCAATGTAAAGCGCACAACCATCTCTGGAGTTCCTGGCATTGTCCTGTTGCATGGTAGCTGGAATGAATAGAATTCAAGTTACTGGAATGAGGCCTCCTCATCACCCCCCCCCCCCCCCCCCCTTTAAATAAACCTGCCATAAAGTATGTTAATGGATCATTGTACACTTTTTCGGGTGGGCCTCACCTATTTCCTGCACTAATTGCTATAGGGGTCCCCCCCGATAAGGGGTATAAATAGGTTTCATCCTCCGTGATGGTTAATTTTAAAGTGCAGGAAGATATCTGGATGTGCTCCTGATTTGAGGTCATATGGGCAGTATTGTGGTCTCTTGGGAAAGAAGAGCCGTCGTTGGCTCGGCTTGAAAGGATGGTAATTAATGTAATTGATAACCAAAGCAGGTCATCACTGCATTCAGGGCTAGACTGGCTTTGCATATCATTACGGAGATTACATTAAGTACCCAGCATGCCCTCTGTTCCGGTTCTTTCTAAACCTCCCTGAACGAGAATCTGTTTGAAGCATGCCAAGTCTTACTCTGAGAGTGTCTGTCTGCTTTTCTCATTTTAACTAAAAGCCAGCAGTAAGTTTCTATGCCTGACTGTTTTCCCTAATCAAATGCTGTCACGGCTGCGGTTACCAAGTTCACGCCAATTCAGCTGGGAGGGGCGGTTCGCAAATTGATTTGTCAATCGATGATGCTCAAAGGAACTTCGTTCTGAAATGCGATTCAAAACGATCTCCAGTACAGTCCTGTACCACCACCTTATTTTCACACACGCACTCTACATTTGTTGCTGGGTTTATTTTAAAAAATAAATTGTTTTAAATGTGTCCTCTGTGAACCACCCTGCCAGGATACATTTAACAGACTCTGAGGAAGGACTGTAGTTTTCCAGAGCTGCTACTGTGCCGCAAGACTTTGGCTCGCCACATTGGCAGTCTTGGCACCACTTTTTTTTGTCACGGAGATGAGTGTTGGCACTAGGATACTTTGTCCTCACTGATCTCTGCTGCGTTCTTCACCCTGCTTTTACAAAGTGCTGCCTTGGAGTTCATGCACTATGGTGCGTCTGTGAAATGGTACCGGGAGAGTTACGACTTCCGTTAGCTGTTTCGTCGAGAGTCTCGGGCCGTTGTATAGGTTTTGCTGGTATGCATGGTTTGTGCATGCTGAAAGGCACTCCTGGATTGAGTTTGTGATCCTTCAGAGATGTTCGGTGGAGACTGTACTAGCAGTCAGTTTAACGGTGGTGTGTTGGTCCTGTAGTGTGGTGCACGACAAGTCCTATTACGACTCTGGCAAGGTGGCCTTTGTGCCAGTGCATTTCTGGGCTCTTACAGGCCAGTCATTACTTATGATTATAGGACTGCTGTAGTTATTTATACCAAATTAGTGCTGCTATAGCATTTAGAGGATTCTAGTAAATGGATTTGAATTTCATTAGAAGGCTCAGAAAAATTGCCAAAGCTCCTTTTGTACATCTTGACTTGATGTGTCCCCAGCCTATAGTCAATCCACCAGTGCTTTAGGAGTCATAAATCATTGTCTTAATTGTCTTTTCTGTTTCCGGTTGAGAGTACGTCATGCGCGTTCTGGTTGCCGCTTCTCACCGGAGCTTCTTTATTTTTTATTTCTTTTTCTATGTGTTTGTGTAGTTTGAGTGTTTTGTCCGCCGGTTGTGGTGTAGCTCTGGACCTAGTTTGGGCATCGGTTCCCTCCAGGCCTTGGTTCGCTGTGGGTGATGCCTGCGCTCCCAGCTGTGGACTGCAGTGAGCTCGTTGCTCATTTTACATCGTGGTTGTCCAGCGCTTTGACGCTCGGCGTGATGTTCTGAGCGATGTTGCTCGGTGGTGTCGCGGCGGCTGTGCAGGCAGTTTGGGGGACACCAGCATTCTGCGTGGTGGAGCTTCTCTGCTCGCTTTGTGGATCCATGGCGTGGTGTTGAGCGGCGTTGCTGGCGGCGTCACGGCGGCAGTGCTGGAGATGTGGGACTTGTTTTCGTGCGCCTTTTGGTGGGACTGTGGCTGCTACACCATGGGAATTACATCCTGACCCCTACTCGGTGGACTTTTTACTATTTATTTATTATCTATTTTTTTTCTTTTGTTTATAATTGTAAAGCGTCCTTGGGTTTTTTGAAAGGCGCTATATAAATTTTATTTTTATTATTATTATTAATGAAGGTCTCATATTTTTTGTTAAAATACAGCAGTCTCTAGCCCCTTTTCCACAGCCTGTTCAAGGCAGGAATCTTGTGCCTTTATTCCACCTCACATTCTCTATAAAATGTTAGGATATGCAACGGGGGGGTGTCTGTCTGTGGTGTTCTGCATCTGAGTCGGGACGATTGGTAATAACAGCCAGAATTGACGTCTGCGTAAACGGGACAGCCGGCACGGTGGGACAGGTTTTTTTTTTTAATTTTTGATATCGACGTTGTTCTTTCCGAGACCAGCACGAACTCAAATGTCTCCGACGTTAAAGGTCCGTGTGCCTTTCTGCCTCCGAGCTCTTCTCATGTTCTTTTCAACATGTTTCTGATCAAACATTTTTGCTTGCATGAGTCTCTCTTCATTACCTTTTCACTGTGATGCATTTTCTCGCTCTGTGTGCGCACGTGGTGTGTTTGCGAGTGCAGGTTTCTGACCCTCTCCTGGAAAAGTCGGCTCAGCTAAAGAACACGAACACACACACGTATGTTATGGCTTGTATATTGAGACTGCTACTATGATTTACATGTTGCATATGATGCTCAGCAACTTGTTTTTGAAGAGTAGTATAACTGCGCACAGCTAACAAAAGCACCAACACTCTGTTCACCCGCCATTGGTTTGAAAGCAACACCAGTCTTCTCGGAGTAAATAAAATATATTTAAAAAAAACTCTCGGCACTGATCTAAAAACCATACACTGCTGCAGCTTCTGGCTGGCTTTATTTGGTTCAGTGTAAATCATTAAAATTGGAATATTGAGGTGCCTTTGTCAGTATTATGGAATAGTGCTTTTTTTTTAAAAGGGGCTCCTAGCAGGTGACCCTCGTAACACTTTCCACTTATGTCCTTTATATGGAAAGGACAGTTGAAGTGTATCAGTTGATGCACGGGGCTTGCTCACGTTTTGTTGTTGAGAGAATTTCACTCTGTGTCAGGGATGTAACTGAATACGCCGTTTGTGTTGGACTGATGCAAATCCAGATACAAATCAAACGTTCACAGGGCAGCTGGTCAAGACTAGCGGTGTGCATCTGAGCAGGGATCCTACAGGACCCAACAAAGACATTGTGTGAACAGGAGGTTTCTTTCATATGGCTGTTGGATTAAAAAGCTCAAGTATCCACTTGTGTTCATGAGCATGAAATATGATGGTCATTAGTAGCTGCCTGGTCAGGGTCACGGTGGTTTAAACTGGTCTACTAATTTGAGGCAAGTAAATTTTAAAAATACTGTGGGCAGGTACCAAAAAAAACAACCACGTGAGCAGGACACGTGCAGTCCCGTGCACATCCCTCGAGTGATGTCGCTGAAGGTGAGGAACTGTCAGAATTCAGACCATGAAGGCGGGCATTTCTTCTCCTGGGCATTTTTCTAGTGTTTCTAGGGGCGTAGTGGTTAATTAAAAAGGAAACAATTTCTCATTTCGGCTGAATCCACTTTGGAGTACTAAACGGATGCGGATAGTAGGATTGTGTAGAGAAGAGAGCGAGCCACATCTGTGTTGTCTGACAAAAAGATGACCTGTCACTCAACTCCGTCATGGTGTGTAATGGCGATGCCATGTGTCCAATCCTTATCCCTGTGTGTCATTAAATGATGTGCAGATGTTTTGGAAAGTGTGTTCACAGATGACCTGAGGTGTTGGATTAGATGTGGTAGGGACATGGATGGTCTTCCTCCGTGGGTGAGTAATGGCTATGTTGCACAATCACTCGCTTGGTGGGGGAGCTGCTGCAAGTCTGGACAGAACCTGAAGAAAGTGTGGACAGACATGAACAGAAGTTCTGGCACCCCACCTTCTTTCTTTTTTTTTTTTTTTTCTCTTTTTCTCTTTCTCCTTTCTTTCTTTCTCTTTTTCTTTTTCTCTTTTTTCTTTTCTCTTTTTCTCTTTTCTCTTTTTCTCTTCTTTCTCTTCTTTCTCTTTTCTCTTTTTCTTTCTTTTTTCTCTCCTTTCTCTTTTTCTCTCCTTTTTTTCCTCTTTTTCTCTCCTTTTTCTTTCTTTCTCCTTTCTTTCTGACTAGCAACAAAGATCGCATGGTTTTGTGAAGCAGTGTTGTGTAGAAGAAAAGCAAAAGTTGTTCAGTGCCAGTCATTGTCTTTGTTGCCATGCAACAAACTAAATATGACCTGGTTAATTGTTTCAGAGCTTGCCATAGTAATGTTTGAAAATTAGTGATTTTTTTTTTTTTTTTAGTTTCTTTCTTCTATATTTATGATTGTTTCAAATACTTTATGGGCCCTTCCCTTAAATGCTACAAATGCTTTAAAGCAAGAAAACCAAATAAAGGGTATTGCAGGGATGTAATTACTTAACCCTTGTTTGAGTAACAAGTTTCTCATGTTTCTTGGTGCCTTTGGCAGGTGTGTGTATGGGGACCGTGTGTGTGTGTTTTTCTTTATTTTTAAAACCACTGTTTCCAGTGGGAGTAGTAGCTATACAGATCTCCACAAGCACAGGATTAGGATACAGGATATAATGAAACCACAGCTAGATGCATTTCTTCTGTTTTTTCCATTTAAATCTGTAAAAGGGAACTAAAGCTGTTAGTTGGGAACTAATGACAAAATGCCAGATCTCACACTGCATACGACTGGCCTGACGAGTCATTCAAGCCACTCGTTTCGATTTCTGTTTACTGCATCATGCCTAATGTTCAGATGTCACCTTTTCACTTTGTCGTATGCCACGGCCACTGAAAGTGAACCTCTGCATCATGCACATGTGCAGAAAATGCACGGCTACCTGTCAGTTTGTCACGGAGAATGCAGGGTACTTGACTGACTTTATTTATATACCGCGCTTATTCATAGCTCAAGGCGCTTTACAGCAATATAAATTACAATAGATACATAAATCATTCGACTGGCATAGTTATGAAACGCCAAATACAAAAACTGCAATACTAAAATTCTAAACCCTAAAAAGTTGATAACAAGGAATGACTGTCTAAAAATTGCTTAAAATAATGGGTTTTCAGAGCCTTTTTAAAATTAACTAAACTATTTATCTTGCGTATTGAAATCGGTAGCCTGTTCTGTAGTCTCTGTGCACAAACTGGAGCACCGTAAGTCTGTCCCTGTCAGTCTTTGTAAATGATTCTTGGTTCCACAAGCAGTTCATTACTTCTGGATCATAAAGATCTGGCATGCACACGGCGATAATTTAGCTGCTCTGCCAAATAGCTGGGGGATATCCTATTAAGCGATTTATTAATATCTTAATTCGGTATTGAACTGGGAGTCAGTCGCACTCCTTAGGGTAAGAAGGCATGGGGCTGGAGCAGATTGTGCTATTATGGCTTTAATTTCCACAAATTTTGGTTTGCTATACCAAATGCTTCATTGCTCTGATAAAGATGGTGGCTTTCTCGGGTCTTAACGGATCAAGGCGAGCTCCTTTGGTTAAAGGTTCGCTATATAGGATTCAACCAACTGAATGGCCTTCCTTTGATGACAGTCATGTGCCTGAAATGTACTTTCAATACTTGCATTCATCCCCCACCAATGGTAAATAAGTATGATCCTCCATCGTTCAAAATTTGGGTTATTGAACTTAAGCAGCACCAGCAAACATTGATTCCTCCTCTTTTTGTCTTCACCTTCCTTCCTTATTCATGCTGCCACTTGTAAAACCGTGAAACGCAAAAGGCGTCTCCAGAAGTTTGTCTGTTCTGGGCTACTGTAGCAGAGCATCATGGTGGCTCCGTGGAAGTGGACCTGCACCGTATGTAGATATAAGGCTCGTTCTAAACTTGTACAACAGTTTGTAGGTACAGGTAATTATATATTAAGGAAGGCATACTTAAGAATACTATATTCCATTTCTGCTCATGGAGCCCCCTAAATTCTACATACTGCACCTTTAAAGTTGGGCACAAATGAATAAATCTCCAGTCTGTCCACTGCTGGGTCCTTTAGCATGGCTCCGATCCCTCAGCTGCTCATGTCTGTGCTGAGCCTGGACCTTGCTTCACTTGTCAGCTGCCAGATGAGTAATATATGATCTGCTGTAATGGCATGTTCCATTTTTCCTGTAATAGACTCAGTAACGGAGGAAAATAAATGCTTTCCTTTTACGAAAAGCATTTGACAGGATATTACCATTTAGAAAATAACTGCTGTGTTCATACAGAATTTGCCAATAAATAAACAAACATGATGAGACTAACTTATTTAGCATAATGTATTCTGCACAGCCTTGTCAGTTATGACTGTAAGGCTATAAGTGACTGTGCCCTAAAGTCCAGAGACGGAAGATTTAAAACTATGTTGGATCTGTTTTAAGGTTTTCTACTTTGAGTGTTGTCCTATAACAATTAATTAATTATATTACATTAATGGCATTTTAGCAGATGCTCTTATCCAGAGCGACGTACAACATGCCCAGAGCAGCCTGGGGAGTAGTTGGGGGTTAGCTGCCTTGCTCAAGGGCACTTCAGCCATTCCTGCTGGTCCAGGGAATTGAACCAGCAACCTTTTTGGATCCTAAAGCTGCTTCTCTAACCATTAGGCCATGGCTTTCCCCATAGCCACAAACCAAGAGTTAAATTTTGGATAGTATAGTATTTGAGTGCAAAGTCGCCCAAGTCTTTTTGATTTTAAAGGTGTGTGTGTGTGTTCTCATGTACACACACGCAAATTATGATAATCCCCTTCACATACAGAAAACAAAGTGAGCATAATGGTTCGGTGTCTAGGCCATATACTAAGGCTACATCCACACGACAACGAGGTTTTTTTTTTTTTTTTTTAAATATCGCGTCCACATGGGCAACGGATCAGTAAAATATCAGGTTCATATGGCAACGCAACGCTTGCTGAAAACGATGCAATACACATGCCACACCTCTACGTGCGCTGTAAGACGGTCCCATCGGAGACACCAGAACAATAGAAGTAGACGCATGCGCATAAACCCCTTCTTCTATAGCATTAGCCACATAAAGTTTTGATTATTAATCAGTAGCGTAAAACGAAAGACGCGGAAAGAGGAATGAACAGGGGTAGATGGAAGCCGGTACGCCAACATTCTGATATCCTCCAGAATTCTTTAATGGTCCGGAATAAATTGCATGCTACACGTTGATGGATTACTTTGTTCTTCTACACCCTTTTTGAGGAATGTATTGTCGGACTTAAACCAACATCTGAAGAGGTGAGATCGCTCCTTTTTTTTCCCCTATTTTTGCTGGCGTGATTGTTTGTTTTTGGAAAGCGCACGGGCGGTGCGCAGTTTGGTACTGCTTCCGCAGTGTTTGGACTAAAGACTCTGCCCTAAGGGCTATTTTCTTTCTCTCTCTCTCTCTCTCTCTCTCTCTCTCTCTGCACCATTACACAATATTCACAGTGAAAATATTTTGTAAGGATGTTTCATGAACCAAGTTATAGGATTTGTTGACAACTCGCATCGAGTTCGTTACACTTCTACCCGGCGTGAAGCACTGACAGTCATGTGGTTGTGACATCATCGTAAACAAATCCGTTCTACTCATCCAGACGACTTCGCAATGGTGCCGTTGCCAGATTTTTTTTTTTTTTTTCACTCTGGAACCCGTTCTCAAAAGATTTCGTTTTGGGGCACCCAAAACGCCAGTGCCGTGTGGACGCCAGGCCGAAACGATAAACAATTTTATCAGATTCCCCTGAATCCGTTGCCGTGTGGACAGGGCCGAAAAGTACTTCATACAGATACACAAGTCTTCAGTCTGTCTCCATACGATTGATTGGATGCTCATTACTTAAAGTAAGCACACACCCTGAGAAATCGCAGTAAAACTGTGGAAGGATGCAAGCTGTTTGAGTAATATTTACTGTTTTGCAGGAATTGCTGTAATTTAGCAGGAATGCATTTTTGTGAAACCATGCAAACACTAAGGAAGGCCAACTTCTCGTTTACAGATTTTACTTTAACACTCCCTGCTTTCTAGTCTTGTCTTAACATGTAATCCTGCAGTTGCTCAATGAGAGGTTTGGGACATTTCTTAAGTTTACAAGATCTCTCTGATTGCTTCCTTATTTGATCATTTTACAACAGCATTTCCTTTTTAAACTGGCCACACATTGAGGTTTGTAGCAACCCGGCAAGGGTGTGGGTTTTTTTTTTTTTTAAACATCTTATTAGTGAAAAGCAAAACTTGTGCACTATTCTCTTTCTCAGTCCTGCTCAGTATTGCAGAAAGATTCTCGGTAGAGAAGGTAGAAAGTGTTCTTTCCACTGTGAAAGGCCATAGTGAATGGTCGCGCGCTCCCTCCCCCCTTTCAATATTTTTTTTTTTTTTGTGGCTTGCATGCCTTTTGTTCAGTTTATTTAAAGTGTAGCTCTTTAGACACTGATAGAAGTTTAAAAACTACCACGAAGTAGACTATAATTCCTTTAAGTGTAAAGGAAGAGAATGAAACTGAGCTTTTCTATATAAATCCTGTATCTTTTGGTCTTCAAATATGTCTTTGAAGCCATACATTTCTTCTTTTTCCAGAAGAGGAAACATGAACAGTAGGGGGGCAGCCTTCAGAGGTAGAACTGAATCTATAATTTACCGCCTACAGTGGAACTGGCGAAGTAGATTTTAAACTGCCAAGGATTTCTCCCCCCCCCAAACCACTTTCCCTATGCTGAGTTTTCACTAGTGTAGAAATGGTATGGAAATGTTTGAGTACGGATGAGTCAGTGTGGAGCTAGACGAAAAATCAGCCATATGGTGCCATGTATGGATTCATCTGGAAGTTCTGACGGAGGTCGAAGCAAAGGTCATTCCTTTGCTATTTTGGTCTCCTGTAGCCTGCAGGACAGTCTGCTAGAGCGGTGTGAAACCCTGATGGCATGCTGTTTAACCTTGTCTGTTGTGTGAGAAATGTCGTCGCGTCTACAGCACCGGCCAATTTGACTAGTCTACTGATCAATAAACGTTTGTCCGTTTTCTGTTGCTCTAATGAGTCAGTGAATTCCTAAGAGGCATGCGGTTTCTAAATTGTCTATCATGCATGCTGATCGGTCGAGCGATTCGGACTATAACAGTTATTCACCAAAGGCGACATGAATTTCCCTCCCCGTAGCCGCTTTTCCCGTTCTACAGGGTCGCAGGCAGGCTGGAGCCTAGCCCAGCTGGTCATGAACGAGAGGTGGGGTACACCCTGGACAAGTCGCCAGGTTATCGCAGGGCTGACACATGGACAAACGACCATCCACGCTCACATTCACACCTAGGGTCAATTTAGAGTCACCAGTTAGCCTAACCTGCATGTCTTTGGACTGGGGGGGGGGGGGGAAACCGGAGCACCCAGAGGAAACCCACACAGGGAGAACATGCAGACTCCACACAGAAAGGCCCTCGTCGGCTACTGGGCTCGAACCCAGAACCTTCTTGCTGTGAGGCGACCACGCTAACCACTACGCCACTGTGCCGCGGCAGCGGCGACGTGAATATCGGTGAATAAGGACTGAGACGAAGTTGAGTATATACTACCTTCGAGTATTTCAAGCTTCAAAAGTGGCATGCAAATGTAATGCGTGCAGACTTCTATGTCGAGTTGCAAACGATGGATAAAATGCATCTGAATTCCAGCTTACCTTTTTGAATAGTTTTATACCAAACTTTGTAGCATCTTGAGTGCTTTTAGGAACAGCATTTTCAGTGTGCGCAATTTCCTATGATCACCTCTGTATTTATACTATTTCTCATTAATCACTTCAAGTGACTTGGGAAAATGGCAGTCAATTGTTTCGTCGCTGTAATTGAGGAATTACAAAAGAGAAATACTGTTCCTAAAAGCACCTAAAGATGCAGTGAAATTTAGGTAAGGTGCAATTGTGACTTATCCATTTCAAAGCATTTTATGGGAGTCTGCATAGATGAGTGACAAGTCTGCACAATGCCGTTATGTTTGCATGCTGCTTTTGAAGTTTAGTTTGATTTTTATTTTTTTATTTATTTTAATCCCCCCCCCCCAAAAAAAAAAGCACCCATGTATTTATACTGAAACAATGATCTGCCTCAGGCTCAGTTCATAATAACCTCAACTTCGTCTTGGTTATTTTTCAGCGATATTCACCTTGCCTTCGGCGAATAATTATGCAATGCCATATTACACAAGATATTACACTCGGGGTTGGTAGCAGCAGTTCAGAGAGCATTTTAGAGCAGGTGTTAACTGACTTACCAAATTGCAAGAAAACTGAGTTAAACTGGTCCAAAACAAATTTGTGGAAATTATTTGTAATAAGCTCAACCAATGTTTCTACCAACTCAACTTGTTAGCAGTCTGAGATCAAATACAGTTGGTTTGAGTTCAGAAGTTGAAGCTTTGGAACTCTTATATATCTCTGTGGAGAGAAGCGGACAGACTAAAGTGCTGTTGCACCAGTCTCCTGAGGCCGAGATGAAGAAAGGGGATTGTGGGTAATGTAGGAAACGGTTAACAAAAGTAAAAATGGACCAACATTTGAATGAATGAAGTTTAGATGGCAAAAAAGTTGCACGTGCTAATATTTGGTCGGACTGCCTTTAGCTTTGCCAGCGAATGCATGCTGTGATCAAGGTCACATTTATTTCAGTCCAGAGTTGTATGATTTTTTTTTTTTTCTCCACCAAGCCCTTGTGTTGAGGACGGGAGTGTCAAACCACTGCGTTAAGTCTTCTCCAGCACATCCCAAAGATTCTCAATTGCCCCTTTTCCACCAAAGCAGTTCCAGGGCTGGTTTGGGGCCAGTGCTTAGTTTGGAACCGGGTTTTCTGTTTCCACTGACAAAGAGCTGGCTCTGGGGCCAGAAAAAACGGTTCCAGGCTAGCACCAACTCTCTGCTGGGCCAGAGGAAAGAACCGCTTACGTCAGCGGGGGGGGCGGAGTTGTTAAGACCAACAATAAGACCGCGAAAGATCGCCATTTTTAAGCTACGAGAAGCAGCAGCTGTACAAACGCGAAGTAATTTATTATTATTGTTGTTGCCGCTGCTGCTTCTTCCGTGTTTTTGCTTTGATATTCGCGCCAGGGTTTATGCAAACGTAGCGCTGTAACTTGCGTATACAGCGACGTAACTGACGTATACAGTGACGTAATGACGTATGCAGCGACGTAATGACGTGGCTCCGCTTAGCCCCGCGAGCTATGCAAAAGCAAACTGGTTCTCAGCTGGCTCGCAAATTGAACGAGTTGTGAACCAGCACTGGCCCCGAACCAGCCCTGGAACTGATTTGGTGGAAAAGGGGTAAATGGGGTTAAGGTCAGGACTCTGTGGTGGCCAGTTCATGTGTGAAAAACGATTCCTCGTGCTTCCTGAAACACTGTTTCACAATCTGAGTCCTAATTTTCTGCCCATGCCTTCAGGGAAGAAAGAATTCATTGATGCGATAACCTGGTCATTCGGTACATTTCAGGTCGTCAGCTGATTTTCATTTTATTGCCCCATAATGTTGCTGAGCCTCAACCTGACCGACTGAAGCAACCCCAGATCATAGCACTGCCCCCAGAGGCTTGTACAGTGGCCACTGTGCGTGGATAAATCACTTCCTACGCTTCCCTTCTTACCCTGAGACACCAATCACTCAGCATTGGGGAAAATCTGGACTGAATAAACCACATGACCCTTTTTCTATTGCTCCAGAGTCTAACCTTTATGCTCCCTAGCAAATTGGAGCCTTTTTTTTTTTTTTTTCTTGATTAGTCTCATTTATTAATGTTTCTTATGGCCACACAACTGTTTAGTCCCAATCCTGGGAGTTCTCATCACATTGAGTGTGGAAATGCTCTTAATTTCACTATTGAACTTAGCCTTGAGTTCTGGTTTTTTTTTTTTTTTTTTTTTTTTTTAAATATATAAACGCTTCGACTTCAAGTCTTTGTGATCTCTGATCATGGTCAGTCAGGATCTTTTTTCCAACCATGGGTGTGTGGTTTCCCCCCTCCCCTCCATGAAGTTGATGGTTCAGCACTATATCCTTTCAGGTTTTAGTAATGCATTGGACAGTTCTTAACTTGATTCCAGTCACTTCAGTAATCTCCTTAGTTGTCGTCTTTTGCTTCAGGAGGATCAAATTATTGGCCTGCATCAAACATGGTTACATTTCCATGAGCACAGGATGTGTCTTCCGATGTGTTTAAGAAATGAGAAGCTACTCACTGCATCAGTTAAATTTTTAAAATAATTGTTGCCAGCTGAAACATTCATCACTGCAGAAATTATCCAATCAGAGGCTCTTATGTATTTGCTCATTTTTAAATCCAAATGGCGACTTCTTTTTCTTTATTTATTGGCTAGGCAGTGTATAAGTATTGGCATGCTGTTAGCTCGGTGAATTTTTTTTTTTTTTATATATATTTTTTTTCCATGAAATTACGCACCATGTATATTTAATTAGGTATGTGCATGTGTAGATCAAACCATTTGTCTATATGTCTGTTTATCGTGGGTGGTCATGTTGTCTTCAGTGTTGCTCTTTGGCCTAAGAAGAAAGGAGCGAAAGTTGAACTGTCGGTCAGCTGTCCAGGGGATAAAGCTTATTTGTGGTGCTCCCTGCTGACGTCAGCTGGCCCTGCTGCTTAATCAGTGTCCTTGCACTGATCAGTCTGTCTAGTCTGGCTGTTTTCTTCTAGTCACTGCCTTGTCAGTCTCTGTGCTGTGAATAGCTTCAGCAGCACCACTATTGCACGGAGTTGCAAGCATTGTTCCACCTTTCTGCTGAATGTCCCACGTCCTTCTGCAGTGTTTGTCTGGAGATCTTTTGCCCCATCCTTCTTTCAGTCCTTCTCTAATTTAGTTTGCAATTCCTTCCTGTCTGTCCCAGCCATTTTCAGTACTTAATGTTGAATTGCTCTCCACTTAGTGTTGTGTAACTCTCTCTCTCATTTGATTTTAGGATGTACACTTTAGCCAAGAGATACATGGGTATGAATGGCATTGGGTCTGAGGGTTTTAGCTTGGAATCCATAAGTCCATGGAAATAATGCTGGATCTACAGTTAGCCTCCTTATGGTGAGTAGAAACATCCAAAGTAGATGTGATTCCGTCCTCTGGACCCACTATGCTAACATTCAGACGCTTCCATGATGTGGGTTATGTACCATATCGTTTGGTTAGGAGTCTGCATAGTATTCTCCAGGGAATTAGCAAGATTCTCTGGCCTAAACCTGTATCCTATTTAACTGGATTACTTCCTAATAGTTTTAAAGCTGAAGGTGTCTGACGGGTACACGGACTAATGAGTGTCCAATCCATGCAATGATTCTAGCTTATTAGTTTCACAGCTGTGGCTTTTCTTCTCATGTGTCGAATTTAATCGAAGATCCACGCAAGCTTGAACAGCCGTACCGGAGAAGGTGAAAGAATGAGTCCCCAGTTTTTCAACCACATAGTTAAGTGTGGAAAAGCAAACATGCCTTTGGCTATTTATTGGGATTCCTCCAATGTAGAGACACATTCAAACAGGCTGTCACAAATCCTCTTTAGATCAGAGTTACCACACTGGCCCAGGACACATGGGCTCATTCCCTGAACCCCACACAAGTGAGAGTATTACGATGGGTATATGGACTTGTAAATAAAATCTAGCCACACAGCTTAACTAATTTTAAGCTCAAGAGCTTCTGGGGGTGGTTTCAGGAAATGGATACAGTGAAAAGGCTCATTGCGTTTTTGTATACCTTCCCAAGGGTTTGTTTTCTTAACTTCTGACCCCTTGGAACCCTGATGTTTGACATGTAGAAGGATGATCACTGGCTCCCCTTCTACAGTGGCACTTTATAACAAGTTGGCTCTCTTAAAACCATCAAAGTAGAGATTTCACTGTTTAACCAAGGAGTTTTAATCGATTTAATACAGTTAGTTTATAAAAACAAACAAACAAAAACCCGTTTGGTATGGTAAATGCACAAAATGTAGAGAGGATAAAAGAAACATGGGACAGGGCTTAAAGTTAGCCCATCAACTCGTAGGGGTGTACTGACGCATGCAACCAATGGATACCTTTGGGCGGCACGGTGGTGTAGTGGTTAGCACGGTTGCCTCACAGCAAGAAGGTTCTGGGTTCAAGCCCCGTGGCCGGCAAGGGCTTTTCTGTGTGGAGTTTGCATGTTCTCCCCGTGTCTGCGTGGGTTTCCCCCATAATCCAAAGACATGTAGTTAGGTTGACGTGGGGTGCCCTTGAGCAAGGTACCTGACCCCTGACTGCTCCCTGGGTGCTGTAGTGTGGCTGCCCACTGCTCGGAGGGTGTGCGTGTGTGTTCACTGCTTCAGATGGGTTAAATGCAGAGGATGAATTTCACTGTGCTTGAAGTGTGCATGTGACAAAGGTTTCTTATTATTCTTCTTATCTTACCTACATGCTATAGCCATATTTGCAGTCTGAACGAAATGAAACAAGCCAAAAGTAATGTTAGGACTATTTCAACTGAAAGGATGTTATATTTTGTGCAGTGTTGAAATATAGCAGTAGTGCAACGGCAGTGCAGTAAACATCCATAAGCATTGTGTGATGGACAACAAACTTTGCCCTCTTGTTAGCCAGGAGATGTGATTCCCAGAGGTCTGAGGAGATAACGCAGAGGATTTGTTTAAAGGTGTGGATATTTTGCCCATTTGTGTGGTCTGTGGAGAGGGTTTTCAGGAGCATACTGGGGATATTGGTGCCATCTGAGCAGGTATTCTCTGCCGTGGGTGTCTCAGTAGACAGACCGCGCACGAGATTAACTCCACAGCATCTCGACATGTTTCTATTTCTGAATAAAAATCGGTAAACATGTTGTCTGGGTTGAAAAAGGCTATGGGGTGGGTGTGAGTCTTTGTTGTGGGGTGGGTGGCACGGTGGTGTAGTGGTTAGCACGGTCGCCTCACAGCAAGAAGGTCTGGGTTCGAGCCCCGTGGCCGGTGAGGGCCTTTCTGTGTGGAGTTTGCATGTTTTCCCCGTGTCCGCGTGGGTTTCCTCCGGGTGCTCCGGTTTCCCCCACAGTCCAAAGACGTGCAGTTAGGTTAATATGGGACGGCCTCGGGCTGAGGTGCCCTTGAGTGAGGCACCTAACTCCCAACTGCTCCCCGAGCGCTGTTAGCATGGCTGCCCACTGCTCTGGGTATGTGCGTTTGCTCATGTGTGTTCACTGCTTCAGATGGGTTAAATGCAGAGAGGAAATTTCACAAGTGCGTGATTTTAATAAAGTTGTGCTTTCTCTTCTTTTCTTTATTTTTAAAAAGGTGTGAAAGTGATTTCTTTTTTCCATTTTGTTAAAATGTCTGTTCATTAATTAAATTAACATGCCAGATAGTAGAGCTGATTTTCGTTACAGCACTCTTCCTGCTTGTACATTTAGAAAGTGTGCTTCTTGCTGTTCATTTTAATAGGCCTGAATTTTCCAACATTTTCCTACACTGGAGACGTAGGCTGCCAGTTAAGCGTACTTGGTGCTGGAGGATTAAATGTTTGGGGTTTTTTTTTTGTTGTTTTGTTAATCTGTTTTGTTCACTGCAAAGTCTGGCAACGTCTTGCCAAATTATTTGCATAAGTTATGAATTCTTTGCACTTGGGGGGGGGGGGAATAAAACTTCTAATTTCCAAGGCAATTTTTTGTATCGGTGTCTCAGTCCGTCAGCCATTCTAAATAGGCCTACATTTTCTTATCGGTTAATTGTTGATTTAGGCCCACTTTACACGGGGACGGTCTGAAACAAAAACACAAGTCCGTTTTCGTTCTCACTTTTTTCCACGTCTACGCGACCGTTTTCAAGGAGGAAATCTGCGTCTATACGGTGACGCATAAATGTGTGGAATTCAATTGGATGTGCATGCCAGGCGGCTAGGTGGTGCTGTGAAAGACCTCCGCTATGTCTGCACGCATGTGTAACGTCTTCCGTCTTGTCTGATCTGCACATCTGCGCCGCGAAAACTTTTGACTACTCTGGCTATGGTAAGTAAAAAAGTAAGAGCATACTATACCCGCCTCTGTTCATTAACGGTATATGTGCAGATTCGGTATAGATGTTCGAAGGACTCCTGGACGTTTATTAAAGCTGCCAGAGCAGCTTGAAGGTCCGTTGGATCGATGTAAACAGACATGCTCTTACTTTTTTACTTACTTTCTTACTTCCCGGGCTGGCATGTACAGTATATGACACATGTATGACGTAAACGCGTACCCGACGTGAGCAGATCCGAGCGGAGTTTCGCGTATTGGGTAGTTTAGACGGATATGCAACGGGGGCTGTTTTTAACTTATCCACTCTGGAAGGCGTTTTCAATTTTTTCCGTTTTTCAGCCTCGGAAACGCCGTCCCCGTGTAGACGAAAGGCACTTCCGATAAAATATGTAGTCATTTTTACCCGACAGCGTCCTCGTGTAAACGGGCCCTTAAGGAGTGTCGTCTATCAGTAACGAAAAAAATACGAAATGGACATCCCTACACCAAAGGCATGCCTTTTACAAATGAGGGATACAAGAGCAAGCATTATGACTTATTTTATTTATTTATTAAAAGTTTGCAGACAAAGCAGTTGCTTTGCCGGTCACGGGTCAGCAAAACAACCCCACGATAAAGCTCTAGGTGATTTTTGAAGGTTTGAATTTCACTAATGCTCCCCAAGGAGCTCCTCTAGTACTACGGGGCCTTTGTCTACAACGATGGGGTTCAGCCGTCCCTGCTGAGAATCACTTTACCAAACTCCTTGATTATCTTCCAAGTTCCTGGGTTCTGTTTGTAGATTACACCAGCCTTAGTAGAACTGGAGATGAACTTCTCTGAGGAGGTGTGCGAGTGAGAGAAAGATGGAGAGATAGCAAGAGGTACAGCTCCGTTGCTGATGGCCAATTGTGTCCCCTTGTTCCCCACACACTGATAGATCCCTTGGAGGTGATTTGGTCAGTACTAATGTTCCTGCTTCTACAGTTTCCCTGCGTTGGACCTGACTGTTGAAACAGCTTAAAAGAAGGGAGTAGAGAAATAGTTGGAGGGGGATGATTCTCTACCAGAGTACAACAAGGGGCGAGGTCGTTTCCCAAAGGGCTCACTGTAGAATGATCTCTCTGTTCACCTCTGAAGCAGGTGAAGACTTTAAGCCAGCTCAGGTTGCCTGTGTCGACAATTTACATCTTGCCTATTACAGTCGTTCTCTGTGTGTGGGTATGCGTGCTTGGAGGGGGGTGTGGTGTCCATGAGAAGGGGCAAAGAACAGAGCCCTGGAATGTCTCGATTTTTCTTCCAGTAGCTATACTTTTTAAATGGAGCACTAAATTTAAGGCTACAGCCAGTTCAGCTCTGCTTCTTTTGGAGATTATGCAGAGCGATGGAACAGATTTGAAGATCATATCCATATACAGATCTTTTTCTATGGCCATTTGCACTGTGGGTATTTAGCCTTTTTTAGGTGGTGCTGACAGTTTCCAGTTTTCAGTCAAGTCATTTTATTTCACGTCTAGGCACCTCTCCAGATGTAGTTTTGAAGGCAAGTGTATTCCACACACCATCAGTTTAATATGCTCGAAGGGGATTTTGTCCACACTGTTAATCGGGGATATGCTTTTTCAGCATTTTTGACGGTGCAAGTACATGATTATAATCATAATTGGTTGAATTTATATATAGTGCCTTTCTCATACCCAGGGTCACTTTACAATTGGGGGGGAAGTCCACCAAAAGGTGGTCAGGATATCATTCCAATGGTGTAGCTGCCATAGTCCCACCAAAAGGTGCACGAAAACAAGTCCCACACTGCCAGCACAGCTGCCGCGACAGCACCAGGTAACATCACTAGGAGCACTGCGCCATGGATCCACAAAGCGAGCAAAAAAGCATTGCTATGCAGAGTGCTGGTATGTCTTAAACCACTTGCACAGCCGCTGCGACGCCACTGAGCAGTGTCACTCAGAACACCGCGCCAAGCACAAAAGCACTGCCGCACAGAGTGCGGGACAGCCACGATGTTAAAAGAGCAGCGAGCTCACTGCAGTCCATAGCGAGGAGCACAGGCAATCACCCACGGTGAACCAAGGCCTGGAGGGAACCGACACCCAAAAAACTGGGTCCGGAGCTAAACCACAACCTGTGGACAAAACACACACACCCCGCCCGCCCGCACATCAAACTACACAAAAGGGAAAATAAAATGAAAAGCTCCCATGAGACGTGGCAGCCAGAATGCGCACAGTGTACTCTCAAATGGAAACGGATACTTGACAGAACATAAAGTGAAGTCAAGTTTGTATTCCAAGTGAAAGGTCTCGTTGCAACTCTTTATAGCTTGTTGAGATTTGCGCCCTTGCCGTAACTTTGACAGCAAATCACTGGATGCAATTTCAGCTTCATCTGCTGACATCTACCCACCCCTAACTGTCGGGGAAGACTTTGCCTTTTGTGTGTTTAAATTATTATTATTTTGTTTAAATGCAAGTTGGGGGTAGAATTATGCGGTTTCATGTTCATTTGTACACTTTTGGTTTGGCCAAAAATAAGGCCTCTCACCTCTGAAATGATTGTTCATTGCCGTATAGTCTTGGAAGCTCCCATTCCAATGGCATTGTAACCAATTCTCCACCAAAATGCTGACGTAGACTAAGGCTACGTTCACACTGCAGGCTGATGTGACTCAAATCCGATCTTTTCGCCCATATGTGACCTGTATCCGATCCTTTATTGACAATGTGAATGACACAGATCCGATTTTTTTCAAATCCGACCCAGGCCGTTTGGATATGTGGTCCTAATTCCGATTCCTATCCGCTCTTTTCATATGCGACTTCAGTCTGAACCGCCAGGTCGCATTCATCCGACTTGCACGTCATCAACAAGCCACAAACGTCACTATTCTGCGCTGAAGTAGGCGGCGGGTCTCTCAAAAAAAGTTACAACAACATGGCGCATAATCACAGGCGCAGATAGAGGGTGGGACTCGTCCCACCCAGATTTAAATTCACCTCGTTTGGTCCCCCCCACTTATAGGGAGGAAAAAACATCTATGCTGTCTTTCTTTGCATAAGGCAAACCTCACAGAAAAATCAAGACTAATTACCATTCGGTTTATTGAGGTGCACAGCAGTGTATACATAGTTGCAACAACTCTCACAAAACAAAACAAAGACTGATATTCGGTTGGTTGAGCTGCGCAGACTGCACAGGTTGCGAGCTCGAGCTTGGTTGCTATGGTAACCCACAAGTTTGACAGGCATATCGGGGTTGGGGTTGGTTTGCTGGCAGCTTTGTCCCCCCCCCTGTTCAAAAAAACGTATCTGCGCCCCTGCGCATGACATCAATGCGAGGGACGCTTCGGGCTGTGAAGGTTCTGAATCTTCTCAATGGAAGGACGCAGAGGTTAGGGAGCTGATTTCCATTTGGGGGGATGCAGCTATTCAAGCTAGATTGGATGGGTCATACCGCAACCGGGCGGTTTTACTTCCGTAAACACTGGCCATGCTCACTGCATGTGACGTCGTCGTATCCTGCACTGCGCATGCGGAACACTTTTAGGTCGCTTTTCGTTCATACTGAGGATCACATACAAGTCGCATATATTTGTTAATGTGAACGACCTCACAAAAAAATCGGATTTCACAAAAAAATCGGAATTGAGCATTAAGCCTTGCAGTGTGAACGTAGCGTAAGAATAATACCTTTCACCATGACTAAATACAAACATTTTAAGGTTCTGTCCCGATTTTGGATTATCATGTGGTGCTGAGCTTCACTTGATGCAAGTCAGTGGTATGTTGTCCTAATTGATCATTGCTCATAAAGCCTACAAAGGTTTCCTTTTAGGCTCCACTGTCAGTGTGGGACTGTAGAAGAATTTCGGAGATTGTCATCAACTGGAAGACTATCTGTGAGTGACGGCCTGCCACAGTCTCGCAGCTGTACACTCAGCCGAGTACAGGGCCCTCTTAGAGGTATTTGTTCTGGCAGAGACTGCACTTTTTGTATTAATTGACAGATGTTCATTTTGGTGTCTGTCCTACTCCTCCTCACCAACACAGTGGCAATTAATCATCCTTCTCTCCAGTCACTCTCAGTAGCAGACAAGAATGAGAAACTCCAGCTTTTGTGTAGTGCCAGCATTTTCATGACTGCTATTGTGCTGCATGGCTGTTGTCCCTTGTGTTGGGCAAGAAAAGCTTCCCATTGAAGAGTGGTAATTAAAGCAATTTGTTCAGGATTGTAAATTATCCCACATGACTAGGCACGCATGGGCTCTGCAAGTTGATCTGCCTTCCCTTCATCATGGTCAATAGATCTTTTGTGTCTGGTCACTTCAAACACGCTGGGATATTTACGAGTGGCCCTGCTGGGTTAATTTATAGAGCTCTTAGGACACTGCTACTGGCGATGGACGAGGAATAAAAGAGCCTTGAACTACCGACGTCTGCTCCTGCAGTAACGAGTGCTGGTGAGTCTGCTCTCTTTCCAGTGGGGAAAGCCTAGCTGGCCTGTAGATCCTCTCACTTTTTCCAGCATCTCATCCTTCTCGCTGCTCTGTGGAAAGTGCTGCCTCACCAAGTCTTGCTGGACGTGACGAGCCGACGTCTTTAAAAAAAAAAAAAAAAGCACATAATTTCCTTCTTATCCTCTTTCCATTAGGAATTGGGAGATGATCTGAGTCAGGAGCCCAGCTGAAGTTTTCTCTGCCGCTGAATGAGCCAAGATGGCATGGAAAAGTTCCATATTTTCTAACACCTTTCTCAGGTGTTGGACCGTTCAGCTTATTGCGCTTGTGGGAATAGTCATTGCTGCTAATGTTGCCGAATGGGAGATTTTGTTTGACTTGCTTTTGGCTTCCGTATAAGCTGTTTGTCACAGACTTTGTGGTTTGTGTGTGGAGAGGAAATTGGAGCTTAGATCAAGCTATTCTGAAGAGACTGTCACCAAATTTCATGATTATATGCTTTCGCTTTTTCACACGAGGCACTGAATTGTTAACTTGGCCCTACCAGAGGCGAGAAGGAAGTCTTTAATGCTGTTTTTAAAGCAGCTTATCAAAGGCTTTCAGAATGAAGGGATTTTTAAAGTACCTCTGCATGTTAAAAGCACTACTATACTACATTTCCTGTAATCTATTAAACTCTCAAATATCCATTTCATGTGAAATCTCGATATGTTGGTGCTTTTGTCAATGATTGGACACAGACATGTGGATGTGTGCATATTATAGGCCTATATTGTCACAATACAAAAGTTTCTTAATCTAGTTGATTGCGCCCTCACCATCTAAATATTAAAAAAAAAAACAGGATTTTCTGCTGCCTGCCCCCCCCCCCCCCCCCCTTTTTTTTTGTTTGTTTGTTTGTTCACGGTTTCAATCATGAAACTATACTTGACATTTTTGTTTACATGCAAGCATGTGCCAGCTTGTCGTTTAGGTTTCGACTGGGAATTCCCACGGCATAAATAATAAATTTCGTGTGTGAAAATGGTTCACAGGATTATTTTATGTGGTCTTAATTTTTTATGATCATTCCATTTTATGTTGAGTTAAATCCTTTTACACTACACCAGGGGTTTTCAAAGTGTGGGAGAGTGAGCCCCCCCTCAGAGAGCAAATAAACAGCAGTGCCCCCCCTTACAATTTTTGTTGTTGCTATACTTGATGTTCCATTCGTATTTTTAAAAAATGGTTGTGTACCTTTTTTTTTTTTTTTTTTTTTTTTCTGTTTCACATTTTAAACATCTGTGCTTTTTAAAACATCTTGTTTTACACATTTTAAGCATCTCATAGCATTGTTAGCTAGCACCTCTTGGCAGACACACACTGTGGCAGTGGAGCATCTTCACATCCAGTCCATGAAAATCCAAACTTTAAATAATCGTGGTCATACTTCCTTCGTTTTTCAGTCCCCCAGGATTCCACGGGCCTTTTTTGTGATTGTTGCGGGCTAAAATGTCTGTTGTGGGGGGTTTTCCAAAAAAATTGTGATGAAAGTTGCGGTGTTTTTTAGGTTTTTGTTGCGATTACATTGTGGGAGGAAGTGAAAGTTGCGAGAAATTGTTGCGATTTTCTCTTTTTACGATTAAAATTGAGTGATGTGTTAAATATTAAGTTATTACTGAAAAACTATTGATTAAAAAAAACAGACACTGAGAAATGGTCCTATAAACAATTTTACCAATATAAAAGATTACCAGGACTGCAAAAATGCAGAAAAATAGGCTTTACTTATCCAAATGCACCTGTTGGTTCAAAAGTTAAAGTGCATAGAACCTCACAGCACAACATGAAGTTACCTTAAAATATAATATAAATGCCTCAGCTTTCATGTAAGAAAAAAAAACCCTATTAATACTAGTGCTGTGTGCAGGCAGTCTCTCCTGAAGACTAAATTAAACAATAATTATAAACTAATAAAATAAATGGCTCAGGCTTCATAGAAGAAAAAAACAATTTGAACAGAATCTCACAGTATGATGCTGAAGCTGCCTAAACAATGGAAAATAAAATACCATTTTGACAAAAATGTTGGCATCCATTAATTTCTTGTATTAAGTAAAAAAAAAAAAAAAATGTGCACACAGTCCTTCACTGTAAACATAACACACTTTCAGTAACAGAATTTAAGCCTACATAAACACTGACTCGCACATCATGCAATGTTGCCAGATACTGCTGACGTTTTCCTGTTCAAAACCTGCCAAAATGCACTTAAACCTGCCCAATCTGGCAACACTGCGCACATGCTGCTTCTCTTGAACGTTAACATGGAAGTAAGGCGGAAGGTAGTTTGTCGACGTCACCTCAAGACGACGCCAACGATTGGTCAAATTTGCGGGAAGGTTGCGGTGATTGGATATAATTGCAACACCGCCCTGAATTTGCGGGGATTGGTTGAAGTTGCAAATCGCAACATCCTGGAGGCTCTGTTTTTTTGCTTGGCCCAGACTTTGTCTCCTCACTCACTGTAGGTTTAGGTACTAAAAATCAATCCATTTTGTCTCTGGTAAAGGCTAGCTGAAGTTCGCTAAATGTCCGCAATAGTAACTTATTCTGGTTTATTTTTCCACACGTTGCGCCCCCCCGAAGAACTCTGGTGCGCCCCACACTTTGAAAAGCCCTGCGCTACACTATATACCAGCCTTTCTCAACTGGGGTGCCGTCTGGCTTCATTAGGGGTGCCGTCAAAAAATTATATATTCTAACATTTGAAATGAATTAAAATTCCAAGAAACGATAGTTACACTAATGCAGATCATCGCTGCCTCATGCATCATCAAAATTTGTCTCATGGCCCCCTTTCCCATGTCACAACGTCACTGTCGGGGTCAGCGTATGGTCAGCGTGACTGCGTATATTTTATATGGGGGTGCCTTGAGAATTTGCATGCTTCTGAAGGGTGCCGTGACTGAAAGGTTGAGAAACGCTGCTATATACACCTTATTTATGAATGTTTTACCCTTGTACTGTAGGTACCACCCCAGCAAAGGACGTTTTAATACCCTTTTTTGAGAGTGTAGCTGCTAAAACTTTTAACAGTGGGAGTAAAAGTCCCACAAATGTGGCTGGTCATCAAAACAGTCAGGAAAATCTTATCTACAAGACAGACAGCGTTGTACAAATATTGTTTGCTGCTGGAGGTCTTAACATTTTTAAAAATTTTATAGAACCTCGTATAACCATGCTGATGGTATGCTGATTAGGACGACTCTCTGCGCATCTTTGTAGATGGGAGAATGTCTCTTCTCAATCTACGTCTGATTGTTACGCTAAAAGTTACATGCATGCAACCGAAAGCTTATTACCTTACCCGGGACGGAGTCCACGAAAGGTCAACCTTTCAGTCAAAATAACATTTTTCCATTATGACTCAAACGGTTGCTGATAGACAAATGTTTACTATTATGAGCATACAGGAACTCCCCATATGGCTTTTCATTTGCCATCATGGTCTTGGATCTTGAAAGGTCAAACTCAAGGTCATGGATTTTCAGAGGGCTAAAACTTAACGGTTGATGGTAGACTGATATTTACCATTATCAACTTGTAGGAAGTGCCATATGGGCTTTCGTTTGGCACCATGACCTATGACTTTGAAATGTCAAACTCGAGGTCATGGATTTTCATAGGCCTATAACCTGACGGCTGATTGAGAAATATTACCATTATCAACATACAGGTATAAAATAAGTGCTGCTGGGCGAGGTTTGTTTTGCCTGGCAACACTTGTTTTAGTACAGTATTTAAACTTTTTTTAATAATTCCTTGTCATAGCATGTATGGCTACGCAAGTTGTGCTTGATCAATAGGTCACGTGCCCATAACATTGCTGTAGACTGTACCTCTACAGTAGCAACTAGCATTCCGGTCTCTACTAATGACCAACTAAAGATGAAACGCAAAAATTATAAATGGAGGACCTTTAAAATCAGTGTCTATTTTGATTGTCTGCACTTGGTTTTGGTGGAAGCTAACAAAACTGAGCACTTTGTCGTGTCTTTAAACTGAAGAAAAGGCACAAAAGAGATTTTTGAGAATATGATTACAAGTGCTGAACATCACTCGTTACAAGATTGGGGGAGGAAGTGATGTGCTGGGGGGGATTAATTGGTATTTTGTAAAAGTTAGTGGTAAGGTAACTTAGGGGTGGGCGATATATCGATTATCGATATATAGATATGTTTTATGAACACGAAAAAGATTTTGGCATATCGTGTGTGTGTGTGTGTGTGTGTGTGTGTGTGTGTATATATATCGAGATAATGCTCTAAATTAATGATTTCGTCACTGTGCTTAATTTCCTTCATTGTGCTATGGTGCTGCCTGCCCCGCCGCCTCCTTGCATTTGTACCCCCTCCCCGTAGGCGGCGTGTTAACTCATTCAACATGGCGGCGCCCACAGAAAGCCCAGAGGCGGCAGAACTCGTACCAAAAAAAAAAGGACAAATGGCTCCATTATATGGAGATATTTTGGTTATAAACCGTCGGACGAACAACAGAAAGAGGTCTCCTGCCGGCAATGCAAGAAATTGGTGGCAACCAAAGTGTCGAGCACCACGAACCTGTTCAACCATTTACAGGTATGCCACAAACTTTCGTACGAGGAGTGTGCCAGGCTGCGGGTCGCGCCCAAACCCACCACCTCTACCAAGACTCCACAGCAGACAACACTCCACACTGCTTTACCCCGGGGTGTACCATACGAAAAAATGAGCGCAAGGTGAGCCAGCATAACGGAGTCGGTTGCATTTCACATAGCAAAGGACATGGCAGCCATTGCCGTCGTTGAGCAAAATCTTCAAATGTAAAAATGTTACACAACAGGTACAGTTTTTGGCTATGTATTTGTTACTGACTACTACAAAAGTTAATGCAGTGAGATGAGTGTGAGTTTTGTTTTTAAGGAAAAGGAAGGCAATATGTATTTCTATAAGTCAAATTATTTATGAAATGAGGGTTTTTTTTGTTATCTTAAATGTTTAAGACGCACTTTATAAGAACTGCCTACCCTCAGGTTTTATGTTTGTAATTAAAATAAGGCAATATTCTACTTCCTTGGTTTGATAATTCATGTTAAAAATGGTGCACAAGCACTTTGTTACAAGTACCTGTCTACCTCTAGGCACTTGGCTGTCTACCTGTTTGCACTTCAGTAAAAAAAAAAAAAAAACACCTTGCTGAATTTGGTGTGTCTGTTTTTTGGGGGTTGTTTTTCCTGCATAGATATCGAGATGTAGCAAAAAAAAAAAAAAAAAAATATATATATATATATATATATATATATATATATATATATATATATATATATATATATATATATATATATATATAAATTTTTTTTTTTTTTTTTTTTCCCTCCGTATCACCCAGCCCTAAGGTAACTGCCTGATGATACACTGGGACTTGACACCATAACCTTATCTGCCACACGTTTCAAACTCGTGTGTGTGTAATGTTAAAAAAAAAAAGGGCGGCATGGTGGTGTAGTGGTTGGTGCTGTCGCCTCAGAGTAAGAAGGTCTGGGTTTGAGCCCCATGGCCGGCGAGGGCCTTTCTGTGTGGAGTTTGCATGTTGTCCGCGTGGGTTTCCTCCGGGTGCTCCCCCCCCCCCAGTCCAAAGACATGCAGGTCAGGTTAACTGGTGACACTAAGGTGGGGTTTACATTAGACCGTATCAGCGGATCATCAGATTAACGTTTTTAAAACGATTCGTGTGCACACAGCAACGCCAATACACGGATACGCTCGGCTCCGCAGGCATCCTGCGCTCCAAATCACTCCGCCCTGAACAGCGAGTGCCCTCTGGAGGGTGCGCACTCCGGCCCTGCGCAGCTCAGAGCGCGCGAGTGAAGTGCACGAGCAGTGATTCGGGACTGAGCCGCTGTGTGTGAGATCCCAGTGCATATTGGGCATGCGCGTCACTTACCACTTGCAAGTGGAAGGATGGCAAGCCTAAAGACAATCATAACTACACAATGGGCAGTATTTGCATCAGTATTTGCAGTATTTTCATACTTTTATACTCTAAGAAAGGTGATACAAGGCGGAAGTCCGCGCCGTTTTTCAGCAGTCGCGTCACATGACCAACGCCAGCGAATCAGGAAGGTGGATGTCACAGTGACGTTGTCCAATGACGACGCCAGCTAGAGCTCAGCACAGCGTATCCACGTATTTTCAATGTTTACACAGCACCGGATCAGACACGATCTGGATTGAATACGTGGGCCCTGGCGGATTCCCGTTTCCCTGCGTTTCCAGGCGTTTTAATGTAAACGGACAGTGCATCCGCGAAGAAAACGAGACAGATACGGTCTAATGTAAACTTGGCCTAAATTGACCATAGGTGTGAATGGTTGTGTGTGTCAGCCCTGTGATGACCTGGCGACTTGTCAAGGATGTACCCCGCCTTTCGTATATGGGATAATTCTCAGAATGGACTCCTAGTTGTATTGAATCGTTTGCATAATTAACAGTTTAAAGTAGTCTGAGTGAATGAGATTTCATTCTCAGCAATACCATTTGTATGTGGTTCTATGCAAGACTTTCTCACACACGGGCATTTTCATCACTGTCTTTCCTGAATGGACACAGCAACGCAATTTTTCTGAATCGTCGTCGTAATTGGCAGCCTGGCCACCGTTATAGACTGGAACACTGCGGAATGAAAGCTCTGTCTGGGTTCCTACTGAAGGCCAGACGAGAGCCACCCTGCTTCAGCTCAGATCTATATTTAAAAGTTCACCCAGCTGTCAGAGTAGCAGTCGGTTATTTAAAAAAAAAAAGCCTCATTTTTTCCCCAAAGCTTTTGAGACTATGACTCGTTGCTTTCTAATCACCCACAGTTTACTTCATGTCTCCTCCTGTCCTCATTTAGCACACTGAAGTGTATTTAGTCTTCCAACTTTTTTTTTTCTTTAAATGGTGAATATTCTGTGTAACTAGGCCCTTGATGCATGTTTGTTTTCGTGGCCTGAGAGAATGAACCAAAAAGGCTTCGTGCTTATTGACGGCGTCTAAATCTCATTCTTTCTCCTAATAAATGAAAAGGCTCCAAATTGGAGCTGAAAGCTGAGGATTCGACCTTCCTGGCTGCTGTGCTGCTAATTGCAGTGATGTGATGAGAGGGGAAAGAAGTGTCTCGCTGGATAATAACCACAGTTTGATAACTCGCCCTTTTCCAATTTACATTGTCACTCAGTGCGTTTACATGCACATCCAAATCGAGCTACTGTCGGTAATCGAGCTAAGGGTCCCAGCAGGGGTGCCAGAGAAATCCAATCCTACATGCACACAAGGAAATCGAGCTATTGTGTGAGGTACATTGTGCACCCGAGCCACAGGTGGCGCTACACGCCCCATCGTGTTGGTACACTTCCGGTTGTCGTCATGAAGAGCTATTCAAGAGTATAAACAAAGTTATCGCAGTGTTGCCAGATACTTCTGACATTTTCCAGCCCAAAACATGTTCAAATCTGCCAAAATGCACTTAAAACCGCCCAATCTGGCAACACGGGCAGTTCCGTGTTCACAAGTTCCGTGCTCAAGCTGTTAGGCTTGCTCTAACAGACTGTATGGCTACAAACTGTCCTGCGCAGACCACTGTTTTGTAAGACAACTTATTTTGCACAATTGTATATTTTTCTAAAGTCCATTTTTTGCTTACAAAAAATTTTTTTGCTTACAATTTAACTTGTCTTAATAAACACACAAAAAGTTCAATTGTTTTATTTTTATTGACATTCTTCAGATGTTTAGATAGATAGATAGATATACACACACACACAAATACAGTGACTTGTTTATGTACACAATTCACAGCTATGCAACAGCTGTACAGATGTTGTTTGGTGATACAGTAAGTGAGCTAAATTTTAACAGTGCAAACAATGCCACAAAAAGAAAATATTCATGCCGTTGTCATGATTCGTTGTCATGCCGACCGAGGCTGTTGTGTTTCCTGCTTGTGGTCTCGTCACTTCCGGAAGGGGCAGCGCTGAAGTAAGTAGCTTGATAGGGTTTACATGCACTAAGTAGCTCGGCTAAAATCTCATAATCTAGGTCGCCTAGCTTGATTCCGAGAAATCAAGTTCGGTTCAATTTCAGCCGAGCTAAGGTGTTTCCATGCCATTTAGAACTTCGATTTCAGTCGAGCAACGGCAGAAATTCGATTTTCTCTGTGCATGTAAACGCACTGACTGTTTAGAAAGTAAGTGTAGGTTTAAGCATTTCCACAAAGACCAATACAGATGACTGGAGTTTGAACAATGATGGAAGTGTGATTGGACTGAAGAGGAAGGTTTAGAGTCTGGCATCGATACAGAAAAACTACGGTTGCAGAAGCAAGGTGGGTCTAGCCATTTACTGAAAGTATGAGAAGATGACCTTTTGAAAAAGGTATTTTTAGAGCGAGACAGAGCCTTCAGAAGGGAATGCACTGTTTAGTCTTGTGGGCAGGCAGACAGCAGGCTTGCCCAGTCTGGAAGAAACGTTCAATATAAGGAGACAGGAAATAGATCGCATTCTTATCGGGCATCTAGTTTTGTTTTTAGGAATTGGGTCAGGCAAACCGGCTTCCCCCTGCTTAGTTGAGTAGTTTGGTAGTTAGTAGGCAGCTTCATGGATAAAAGGATATTGAAGCAAGTTGGAATCGCGTATAGCTGCCTCGTTCTGTTCAGTGCAATACAGGAATGGCTTTCGCTGGGATTTCTTTAGCATGCATAGAGTGACTGCAATGTCTGTGTCTTGACAGCAAGATAGATGTTGGCCACTCTTCCCTTCCCGTTCTCTCCTTTTGGACTGCATCCAAATGCATTTCTGTTTAGATGGAAGAAGGCGGCCAGAGAGAAATGTGGGGTGTTTTTTGTTTAAGCTCCTGCTATCAAGCTTCTCAGATCTGCATTACCATCTCTGGATCTGTCTTGCATTTAGCTAGTAACGTCACTACTGAACAGCATGGACCAGACGACAAATGTGAATCAGATCTCAGGTTTTGGCTGCATGTGTCAGTGTCGCTTTTCTATCACGTAACGCCACCCAAGAAAGTAAGAGGATGCTTTCCTGGAGGTTATCAGCAGTGACCTAATAATTACAAAGCTAACATGGACAAGCTTAACAATGCTGTAATGTTTACTGAAAATCTGTTCCTCTATTTTTGGTTTAATGGGTGCTCACGTGCCCAAACACAATATTTGCATCTTTCGTGCAAATGGAGAATACACACCTTGCCAGACAATGCAACTTTTTAATTAATTTTTTTTTTTTTTTAAGGTATTGCTGGGTTTGTTACGTGACTCCATAGCGGTTTTACTCGAAATGAAATAGCTGGTGGTCTAAACAGCTGCCGTAGTGCAAACAACTAGCGATTAACTTATCAGATTATGCTTGGACTCTAGAAGCCACTGCTGGCTTTAGATATATTCAGAAGATTGTGCCATGGAATCGACCCCTACAGTCTGGGAAAGAAGGATTTGTCATATGATCTCAAACTACCCTTCAGTCGAGTTCCCTGATATCTTGAACTATTTGGTGTTAGACATCCTCCTACACCACAAAACAGATGAAAGTGTGGAAGAGTATGGAGGCTTACAACTTTTTGGTACGTGGCTGGGTAAAGAACCTCGGTATCAAGTCGCTGCCGAATGAATCCTTTTTATTTTTTTTAAATAAGAAAAGCTTTGGGTCTTTACAATGAATTGCTGCAAGTTGAAGTGTAAACAAACAGTTCGCTTGATTCTCACTTGTTCACTCTTATTTCTCAGGTAAATCGTTCACAAAGATCATCAGAAACCCCTTTAAAGACCTGGATCTTAGTTAAAGGTCCTAGGCAACGGTCGGAGGTGAAACGTAGAATATCAACTTTTTATTGTCTAGAAGAACGACCCAAAAGGTGAATTCAGTCTTCCTAGTGTCTAATTTGCACCCTAAAATTGAATAAAATGGTGAAAATATACTGTTTTGCTCAATTTCCGAAGGTTTGTTTACATCTCACTTATGTGCACTTTCACCGCCAGGGGACCGCCGTCGTGATGTCATTTAAGCCAAACAGACCGGGAGCAGCTCTGTGTTTATTTCTGAACCGAGCACACGTGTACAGACTTTGGTCGTGAGAGGTTGTGTAAAATGTCTGATAGTGATTTTGAAGTAAGAACTCTCCAAATTAAATATCGAGAGGTGAAGCCATATATGTATGAACCTATGGCCGTTGTGAAGCAATCGGTGAATGTGGCTCACTGGTTTGACCGGGCGGCCTCGGAATCGGACAGCGACTCGGCCGACTCTGATCGCGGTGACCCCGGACCTCAACGAGACTTGTGCCCAAATGATTTATCCTGGTAATTATGATTTAAAAGTCTTACTTTCATCGTAATATTAAACAAGAGCCCTTTTGAAGAATAATTAAACCTCCCTCCCTAGTGGATATAGGTAATGATTACTTGACAATGCGCCGGTAGGCTACATTAGCCTGCCATCCGTGGCATTTATACTATTTATAGCCTACTCTAAGCGAGGAAATATCCCTTTGTCTCATTTCCACAATGATTGTACAGGATCCCTCAGGATTCTTGACTTGTCAGTTGCAAGCAAAAGTAAAAATGTTTACCTCCAATCTTCTCCTTTTTGCTTGAGCGTTGCTGCTCTGTTTCTTCTTTGAATGTTTAATTTTGTTTCACGCGCACAATCCACTCTCTGCCTCGTCTCCTCTTGGGGGGGAAAAAAAACCCCCAGCCCTCTGGCTTCACGCGCACAGTCCACTCTCTCTGCCTCATCTCCTTTTTCGGAAAAAGCCAATCCACTCTCTCGGCCTCTTCTCCTCTCTCGGTAAAAGGTAAAAACTTCTTCCTGAACCGGGCCCGTTGTTATAGTTCACTGCACAACAAATGAGGCCTTTTTTTTTTTTTTTTTTAAATTTCCCGAACGCATGTCTGTACTCAAGCCGAACGGCAATGAAAATGCGTGGAAGTGGACTCCACTCAAGCAGTTTTTGTCCTAAATGATGTCATGCGCCGAGTGGTCACAAAAATAGCTGAACAGAAATTCGCCGCGATCCGCGCCAATTTATTTTAATTATTACTTAATACTTCTTGGGACCAGAAGAAAATTACAGAGGGTTTTTTAACACACACAGTTTCAAATGTGCATAAAATTTAAAACCATTGCCTATGACCTTTAAACAAGACGGAGAAGTGATCATGGCGCATTGTAACTGGATGGCTGGGTAAGAATTTTGTCGCAACCTTCATGCATATTGACTTTGAGGAGTAAAAAAAGAAACAGCTGGGGACTTTAGCGCTTCGTGACCTTTAAAAAAAAAAAAAGTACGATAAAATAATGACACTTGGCAAGAAAAGTACTTGGAAAACACCAAGGACATAGCTGAGAGGGGATGTACAAACCTTTCACCAAGTGATCACTGCAAACTCGAGCATGCTTTGACTCGGCTCCGTTCGATTTCAGTGAGGTTCAAAAGCCACCGTTCTCAACGTCTTTTTGTGAAATCCTGTGTTCGTTCACTTTTTTTTAATTAGTTCACCGGGAACCCTGAAGAAGCTTATCAGTTTCACGGTTTGATCGATTCAAACAACGCGAGCCTAAAGCCTTTTTCATGCAAGCAATGTACCTTCTCTGTACAAACGCTGCATCAGCTGAGCTTTGGTAGACCACCAGCTAAAGTTTTGAATAACTAATGAGGCGGATGTGATGTCACATGAAACCCAGCAGTTCTTCAGGGCTGAAATGCCTTTCTAATGTGGTTGGTTTGTTTGCTTGCTTGTCTTGCATGTGAGGGTACTAGGTAGGGTGTTCAGGTGAATTTGTTGTATCCCATGTCGGGTGCAGCAAAGTGAATAGAAAGCCATTTGGGATTTGCCTCAACTAGCAATAAGCAAATGTTGCTGTAGGTAAATAAAGGAATCAACCATTAAGTTGTTGGCCTCTTCTTTTTTTTTTTTTCAGGATGAGCTTAAGCCCTGTCCACACTAGGGATTTTGTACCGATACGAAACTACTTTGATTCTGGTGGTACTTTGACCACCAGAAATACAGACTGTACATTGACGACAAAAAGCACACGTTGTTTCATCCGTACGGAAGCCGAGAGGCCCTTCATATAATCCTTTTTTTTTTTTTTTTTTTTTTTTAATTCACCTTGTTATCCCGAGATAACGACATAATTAATTCAGGATCTCGAGAAAACAACACAACTAATTTCGAGATCTCGAGAAAACAAAACAATTATTTCATGATCTCGAGTAAACCGCTGAGAAATGGTTCATTCAGGTGCACCAAGAGACTTGTGATATGCTGACTTTGGGGCTATTTCTCATTCTGTATAGACGCAACTTTGGTCATTAGAATGTCTGGAATAATCGATCACCTAATAAGGCGATATTTTGATCAGGGGTTGACACGGAGAGATTGCATTAAGTCTTTTAATAAGGGATAATTTCAAAATTAGTCCGCGGCACCTCTGCAGAAGACTGGCCCGGCTTCGTCTCTACCGACGGAGATGTAGTGATCCAGCTGAGATCATGAAATTTTGTTTTCTCGAGATCTCGAAATAATGGATGCCATATATTCTCGGAAGGAAGTTACTCGGTAACCATGGAAACATTTTGCGCACGCGCATTTCAACTACCGTGAAAGAAAACCGCAAGCATTTCTTGCTAGTGTGGACAGAAGCACTAAACTGTACCGGTATACTTTGTATCGATACAGTTATACCACTATCGTACCAGTATAAGTGTGAACACAGCATTATAGTCATGTTTATTAACTGTAGTGTTCAGGTTTTTTGTTTTATTTTTAACAGTGAAAGGATTGAGGATCAGTAGTAGGGGTGGGTATTGCCAAGGACCTCACAATACGATACGCATCACGATACTTGAGTCACGATACGATATTGCGATATTCTACATAGTTCACTGAAAAATGTAAACTGCATTATGCATCTTAAAATCCGAGTTGTATGTACATCAGATGATGGTGATAATTCATGGGACAAACTGAGTCAAAACAATGTAATTCAAATTGTCCATGCCATTTTATTGTAACTATACAAGCGCAAGTTACAACATATTTGCAGGAACAACACACTGTCTGGAACACATTGAAAAGTGCAGTGTGCATCTTAGTCTCCCTGAGCACAATTATGAAACAAAGTGCAGTGTGGGTCAGTGTCCACACACTGAAACTGAATTGAAACCTCAGTGAATCACGTTTCTTCTGAACTTTGAGTAAATACTCAAAATAAAATGCAGAGTCTTTCACACACTAAAATTGAAAATGCAAAATAAAGTGCAGCTTCTTGCCTTTGGTCTTAAATGACAAAATTAAGTTCACAGTTACAGTAAGTCACACATCACTGAAGTAGATGGGAGGACTTTGGCGCTGTCCAGTGTAGTTTGCTTCGGGTCGGGTTTCGGTGGCTCCGGCTGAGCTAATATGTCGGGGTGGTGTCGTGCTAAGTAAGTTCGCAAGTTTGTTGTGTTACCTGAATATCTAATTGGAGCGAAACAGGCTTTGCAAAGTGAGTACTCTTTGTCCAGCTCACTGTGGTTTTTTTTTTTTCCTTCTCCTTTCCTTTGGAATCCAAAGTGCCTCCAAACATCTTCCTTAAAGTTTGGTGACGTCTCTAGGTTTACATTAACAGCCATGCTTGCTTGTTTTGTTTTGTTTTGTTTTTCCTCACTGCAACCACCGGGAAAAAAAGAGAAGACGAAGAGTGCCTTGCAGTGAGGTAGCGACACCTTGCGGAGCGGAGGTGCGGAAGTTGTACTGGATTTACAACCCGTCTGAAACATGATTTATTATTTGAAAAAATATCGATATTCAAATTGAGTATCGATATTGAATCGGAAGACAAAGTATCGCGATATATTGCTGTATCGATATTTTTGCCCACCCCTAATCAGTAGTGGCTGCAATATGATTGAGAATCATGATGTACACCTCGTACTGCTGAAGGCAAGCTGTGTTATCATAGATTTTGTTATAAGAGCAGTCAACAGCATTTCCCCCTTGGGTTCTGGGGAAAAAAAAAAAAATTATATATATATATATATATATATATATATATATATATATATATATATATATATATATATATATATATAATTTTTTTTTTTTCTTGAAAAATCAAGTCAACGAAGTATTCACTTTTCCTCCCCTTCACTTAGTGTTTTTTTTTCCCCCTCTTTCTCTTCTCTTAGTTGCCGACTTATCAAAGTGGGCTTAATACAGGTTTATACCAACCAAACTGGCACAATTCAAATGTGTACAGATGCAGCTAGGTCTCTCTATTACATTTGAGCTTCACTCCAGCCTCTAATAAAGACCTGATTTTGGGCAGCCTGTACACCATCAAGATAAGAAGTACTTCAACACAACTTGACTTACAATTGAACAGAGTTGAGAAGAGTCTTGGAACAACTGGCAGTGAAGGAATCCGAATTTCCTGTTGATTTATGAACCAAGCACAGAATAATGACCCCGTGTCTTTCATCACGCGTTTGCCATTGGAACTCAACACGCCATGCTGCCTGAAACATAGCTCCTTTGTCACTTGCCAGCTGATGACGCTTTTTTTTTTTTCACTTGGGAGGGTTAAACCAACCCCTGTATTACTGCTACTGTCCGATGTGCTCGGGGCCGGTCAGGGCTTTGTGTGCCGCCTGTTTTAAGCCCTTAAATCATCTGTGCTTGAAGAAACTTGCTCAAAACCTTGATCAGCTTAGACTGTGCCATTGTTTGGTTCACGCAGAGATGATTGCGCCACCACACCAGGCCAATTTAAGACGCAGTTCAATTGGTCAAAAGCTTGGTGCTCGTGTAGTCCTTTTTTTTAATAAATTGATTACAAGCACATGCTCATTGTTTACACTTTGTCTTCCTGCCATCTCTTCACTGGGGTTGGATTTTGGCAAACGGAGGGATTTGTGGAGGGATTTCTATAAAAGATGACCTATGATAATTATGACGTATATTAGTCACTGTGATGACTGCTAGTAATTTTACTCTTGGTCGCTGATGGATCGTCAATGACAAGCGTGGTAAGTGCCAGCATTAACATTAGAAACAGAAAAATGCAATAAAAATGGGATTTTGCTGCGCTTCACTGGAAAAACTCCCAGCCGTAAATGGTTAATAAGCTGCTTGTTGCTGCGTGATTTTGTAAACCATCAAATCGGGACTAAAACTGAGGCTACGTTTACACTAGACCGTATCTGTCTCGTTTTCTTCGCGGATGCACTGTCCGTTTACATTAACCCCCCTGGAAAAGCGGGGAAACGGGAATCCGCCAGCGTCCACGTATTCAATCTAGATCGTATCAGCTCCGGTGCTGTGTAAACATTCAGAATACGCGAATACGCTGTGCTGAGCTCTAGCTGGCGTCTCATTGGACAACGTCACTGTGACATCCACCTTCCTGATTCGCTGGCGTTGGTCATGTGACGCGACTGCTGAAAAACGGCGCGGACTTCCGCCTTGTATCACCTTTCATTAAAGAGTATAAAAGTATGAAAATACTGCAAATACTGATGCAAATACTGCCCACTGTGTAGTTATGATTGTCTTTAGGCTTGCCATCCTTCCACTTGCAAGTAATAAGTGATATGCGCTGGGATCACACACACAGCGGCTCAGTCCCGAATCGTGGCTTGTTCACTTCACTCGCGCACTCTGTGAGCTGCGCAGGGCCGGAGTGCGCACCCTCCAGAGGGCACTCGCTGTTCAGGGTGGAGTGATTTGGAGCGCAGGATGCCTGCGGAGCCGAGCGTATCCGCGTATTGGTGTTGCTGTGTGCACGGCTAACGGTTTTAGTGTCAACGCGAATCATTTTAAGAACGTTAATCTGATGATCCGCTGATTCGACGTAATGTAAACGTAGCCTGAATTTCATCTTGTTTATTACAGCCTTGCTTGTGTCCATGTTGTGCAAGTAGCAGATCTTGCCACTTTCTGTGAACACTGCCTTTAGAAATATGTACAAAATAAACTAACCTGTCCCAATGTTCATGTGTAAAAACAAAAGCGCTATGGAGGCACCATTCGGTCATTCCTTCTCACTTTTCTAACGCAGCATGTCGAGGTATTTACATTGCTCATGCAGAAAAAGTTGAAAATTCAGTACTTTTTATATAAAAAAGAGAATTGCGACGTTTACAGTTAAGCAGTGCTGAATTATGTACAAAGGCTAATGCTCCTGCTGTCAATGTCTGGATAGCAGGTTTTGTTTGTAAGTCAGCCACTTTCAGATTTATTGTTTGGTCAGTGTATTGACAGGATTACGACTTCTCAGATGGCACGTTTTCAAGGAGAATCGGTTGTTAGTCAGAATTGTGCTGTTGGATGCTGGAGTATCAGATACGAGTGCAGGTTTTCTCATGGTGTTTAATAAGGCGTGTACACACGTCTCTATCAGAAGCTGTGCAAGAAGTTTCTGTATGATGCTTGATTTTCCTTGAGAGCACAGATTAACGTCTTGTGGTCATAAATGACAATTTAAAAAAAAAAATTACTTTAAGCAATGGTTTGTTAGAGAGATTGGAACAGGAAAGGGATGGGATTTTTTTTTAATATTGTGGTGACTGATACGGAGCTGGCTTCAGATTCCAAACTAGCTTCCAATTTATTTTTTATTTTATCAAACTTCTTTTTCTGTTCAGGCTGTAAGCCTGCCAACTTGTACACATGCAATTCCTTAAGCCTTTGTTACCATGAATTACATTTGCAATTAACCTATTAAGGTGACGAAATCATGGCAGGCAACAAAAACTGATTATCTTGCGACACACTGTGCCCATTCCACTGCCTTCATTATTCCCAGCGTGATGCCCGTTGTGCCTCCCTGTTTGATATTAGCTTTGCTGAAGCTTGGTAAACACAATTAATTAGTTTGCCTCTGCACCACATGTGTGCTGTGAATCAAAGCTTGGTCAGGAAATCCAGCTGTGGGCATGAACACGGGCAGCAATTTGAAACGTAAGGAACAGTGACGACAAATTGTTGCCATCCATCTATCGGATGGTGTTGCTGAGCTGGTCCAGGGGTGGTAATGGCTTTTGTGCCAGAGCTGTGGTGGTGTCTTGGGGCAGGCCAGGAATTATAGGCTGTGTGTTTCAGTCATGGCTGAGGAAAAAAAATGGGCTTGCAGCCAGGTGTCTGCCAAGTGTGGGGTGGAAAGCGTGTAAAACCTGGGCAGGGTAATCCGTCCCATTGATGCTTGCTCATAAGTGACTTCTGTAACGGCTGTCATTATGGGCACCCATTCTCAGGCCTCATTTACTGAAGATGGCTAGCCTGTCCCCCCTCTTTTTTAAATAAATAACCCCAACCCCCCACAAATCTTTTATCTGAGCAGCCCTCTGCCAACTCTCTGGGCAGCCTGACCTTTTCTCACTTTGTTTATCTTTCTTTATCCTCACTGTATGCTTTCTGTGATCATAATACTAGGGATGTGCTGTTATATTGTCACACGTAAGACAGCTCGGTTTACTTCTGCAAGCACTGGGACGTGCACTTGCACTTTTTTTTTTAAATAAACGTCCTAAATATAAAACTCAGGAGTTCTATAACACCCTTAATTGCTCAGTACTAAAATGGTTACTCCTTTCAGTACCGGTATTGACGAGCACCAGAAAATACATACTCTGATCTTTCAGAGATGTCCACAAGCACCAGCGACTGGTGGTTTTCTCCACCTACATAGATGGTCTGTGCCAGCTACTCGATCCCCTGGGGAGGGATAATAAACTGCCTTTCAATGTTCAAGCGGAGGTGGTTTTTTTTTTTTTTTTTTTTTATTATATTGTCTCCACTGTCCATAATTTGCTGCAAATCCATTTATTTCACCACAAAATAGTCTTCAATTCAGATCTAACATGACCGGAAGCGATCCCATATTTGTTTGATCAATTCTCACACTCTTATTGGCTGAGCCGGACCACGTAGGTGGTGGTCGTTGCAGATGATTTCACTTGTGCCGCTTTTCCACTACCAACGCAGCTGAGTTGGGCTGAGCCGTGCCGTGCTGAGTGGGGCTGTTGGAGTTGCATTTCGACTACAACCGCGCTGAACCGTGCTGGCTGGAAGTGGGTGGACACATTGGGTGGAGTTAGCGAAAGTGGGTGGACGTCAGGTGATGTCGTTAAGCAGCGCAAACAGTGACATCAGTGAGCTTTTAAGCGGTAGTCTCACGACCCGAATAGTAAACAATAAACATGGAGGACATGGAGTCGTTAGTGTTGCTGGTCTTGGTGCTGTGGCTTGTTGTCACCGACAACGCCAACAGATACTGGCAAGAGCGTATAGATGAGGCGAGGCGCATAAGGCTTCAGAAATTCTCGTAATTCGTAATTATTCTTCCGGGTTTACGGTGTTTACAGATCCCAGCGCGCTCGCGGGGCGTGTGTGGGCATGTGAGGACACTCCTCCTCACCAATCAGTGCACAGGGGAGTGTCTGCTCACGCCCCCAGCCTCACTCGGCTCGCTTTGGCTTGCTTCAGCCCCACTCCAAAACGGTGCGAGTTTTAGGGGCTAAGCAGGGCTGAAGCGAGCCGAGTCGTGCTGGTTTTTGGTAGTCGAAACGCGAGCCGTGTCGGGCTGAAGTGAGCTGAAGCGAGCTGAAGTGAGCTGAAAAAGGGTAGTGGAAAAGGGCCATTGGTTTTCATGAAATGTCACTAAAGAAACTCAAACCTCCTGTGGGCCAAATAAAGTTTTTCTGCAGGTTTGTACATAGATATGAAAATATTACAGTTTATAAGAGCTATTATATCAGAAGCTACCTGGAGTGCCCAAATTCCGATAGAGGTGTCTGGTCCCTTGGCTAAGGCTTCATACTTATTAGCGCTTGCACTTTATAAGTGTGTAAATACAGGGTGTCTCAGAAAAATGTACTCACACTTTAACTGTCCCTAACATGCTGCCTTTTTTGTGTTGCAGGTGTAATTAATTAATCACAGCATGGCAGGAAATTATCGCACCAAACCAAGAACAATTGATGCATTGAAATTGGAAATTGAAAGACAATGTCGCGATGTTCCTCAGGGTTTTTTCTAGAAAAATTTAGTATGAGGGCGCTCACCATGGCGAGGGAGCGAAGCGGGGGGGGAGATGGTGCCGGTTGTCCCCCCCCTCTCCGCCGTGCAAAGCCTTTGAAAAATGCTCCAATGGGACATTCTGAGGCTATCTGAGAGGGAAATTGTAACAAATTGTCTGTCAACATTGAAAAAGAAAGAAGTAATCTTCTTCTGCCCCGGACAGTCTTTGGCTTTCTTCCGCTTCGTGCTGCGGGATGACATCTTTAAATGCCCAAGTGTCAACAAAAACAACTCGCGAACTACTTCTGTCAAAAGCTCCCGTGCCGGTGGGTGAAAGGTCATTCAGTCTCGAGAAATCTCGCTCTACAAGTCCGCTGACCTTGTATGTAACCCATGTCAAATCTCGTGAGAGCAGCCGCGACAACTAAACAACATGGCGCCTCAGTCTGGAAAACGCCAATTCAGATTGTTTTTGCACCGTCTGGTGGTGTATCTACTATGATTGGAATATTTTTGGAGCAATTATTATAACGTATTTGATGATCAGACACATTGTCACGTAGTGTTGCTGGGATGTTTTCACAGAGTCGGTAAGGGGGCGCACGCCGAGAGTAAGAGGGCGCAGCGCCCCTGTTCCCCCGTTTAGACGAAAGCCTGTTCCTAATGACCTGTTTCGTGACGTTTGTGAATCCTTTGGTGCGCGTTATCAGCGTTGTCTGGACAATAATGGTCATCAATTTGAACATTTGCGAACATGATTCTTCAATTACGCTTGTCTTCTGTATTCGAAGCTATTCCATTTCACTCTGTTCATAAAGGTTTTCTCGTCATTCAAAGTGTGAGTACATTTTTTTTGAGACACCCTGTATTTACGCTGAAATTAAAACTAATATAATGCACGATACCGCACCAGAAGTACATAAAGTACATTAGACATGCACCAAATAAGCTCACCATGTTATGGTACAGAGCCAGGCAGTGTACTACAGGGGGCAACTGAGAGCCAAGCACACTGGAGGGGAAATTTCATACATATTTTGCAAGTATTTTACAGGGAACTTTTTTTTTTTTTTTAATAAAATAAAAGCGGGCTGCTTCAGATTTTCTGGAGGACCTGGGGTTTTGTTGTGGGTTTTTTTTTTTTTTTAAAAGAAAAATCTAAAGTACTTCCCGTACCACGTGGCGCATAGGGTGGCGCCGATCTGTTTCTGTAGCCCTCGGCCTCTTGCCTATTACACAGCTAGGGCTGCAGTGGGGGGCTAGTCCTCTGGCAACCGTGAGTTTGACTCCCTACTCGCATCTATATTGCAGCGTGTCTTGCCAGATGGCAGGAGGTACCATTTTTATGATGTGGTCAGGTCATACCAAAGACCGAGTAGAACTCGCGATCTCCCGATCAAGAAACGGACATGCTAAACACTAGGCCAACTCAGGGTTGTTTTTACTTAATCCTGGTTTTTAATTTTTTTTTATTTTACAAAACACCTTGGTATTTGCAGCAGTCTGCCTAGAAGTAGGATATCAATCCTCCTGCATTGTCTGTGATGAGTGTCGGATGTGAGATCATAATACAAGTCGTCATTTCTGACCACAGCTGGACCATAACGGTTTGTTTTGGAGCTGTTCTGCTACGTTTCCCTCCTCCATGCTTCTGGTGCGATCGGAGTCAGCTGTTGAGTCTTCTGGTACCCTGTCAGCACGGGGTTTTTTTTTTTTTTTAAACCTCCTATTACTCCTACAAACTGTTCGGCTTTTTAAATTATTTTGTTTCCTCCCTCTGGTGAGGTTGAAGTATCTCGGCCTAAAACAAGATAAGAGTTGAGCCGTTTGTAATTGTATAACTATCGCTAGTCAAGACGCATGGTTTTTGGATGGAATGTCATCCAAACGCACATGGTTTCACTTTGAGACTTGTGCAGTGCAGCCAGGATGAACATTTGTTGCTAAACACCTGCAGCAGCCTTGTTTTCCTGTGGTCTTGCTGATCAGCTGGTGTTTTTATAACAGGCTGAGTGATGCTCACTCTCCCCCAACTGGTCCTGATGGATGAAATAATAAAGGGTGTTTTGTTTGTCTCTACCCCCGTTACCAACTTATCAAAGTGGACTTAATACAGGTTTGTCCCAACCAAACTGGCACGATTCAAGTATTTGTACAGATGTACCGTACATGTAAAATTTGAGCTCTACTCCGGCCTCTAATAAGAGAGACCTGATTTTGGGCGGCCTGTACGCCATCAAGCTAAAATTGAACCTCCTTTAGTTTGAGCTTATTTCAGGTTATTTTAGCATGGAATTATTCAAAAGCGGTATTAGGACTCCCTTTAGCTTTTACTTCAACACACAACTTGATTTACAATTGAACAGAGTCGAGAAGAGTCTTGGAGCAACAGACAGTGAAGGAATCTGAATTTCCTGTCGATTTATGAACCAAGCACGGAGTAACATCGCATTTTTCCCCTCATACGTCTCATGGGAACTCAACACACCTCCCGAGACATGGCTTCCTTCAGTTGCTTGCTGGTTGACGGCACTTTCAGCTTTGGCCTTTTTTTAAAAATTATTTTTAAATAATAAACCAGCCCCTATATTACTGACACTGTACAATGTGCCTGGGGACAGCTGGGGCTCTGAGTGTGCCTCCCCGTTGCTCTGTTCAGCCCTTAAATCATCTTCAGTGCTTAAAGAAACCCGCTCAAAACCTTGCTCAGCTTGGACTGCACCATTTGTTTGGTTCACGCAGAGAGAATTACACCCCACCACACTGCGATTGGTCAAAAGCTTGGTGCTCATTCGGTCATTGTGTAGTCAATTTTTTGGTCATAAGCACTTATTGTTTACACTGTCTTCCCACCGTCTCTTCACTGCGGTTGGATTTTGGCAAACGGAGGGGTTTGTGTAGGGATTTCTATCAAAGATGACCTATGATAAATACACTTGTCACTGTGCAGCACTCGGCATTTAACTTTTAAACCCACTTGCCCTGGGGGAGCAAGTGGGGGTAAATTTTCCACTTGCCTTCTAATTTGTGAGTAGGTTTTTTTTTTTATATATATATATATATATATATATATATATATATATATATATATATATATATATATATATATATATATAATAATTTTTTTTTTTTTTTGTTATTGCTTACTTTTTACTTGTAATGGACAATTTTATCCAAAATAGTGTTTCCTGCCTTAGTCGATTTATTTCCATTTCACATGCATGCAGCTGTTGTAAAGTTCAGTGTGTTTTTGTGTAGAACTCTGACTGTAGGTTCATTACTCGGTAATGTAGCAATCATAAAATTAAAAATCTAACAAAGTTTGTATGAAGAAAACAATAGGGTGCCAAGACTTTTGAACAGTACGGTCTTTGAGAATATTTATATATCATGTTTATAAACCTAGAGGTGGATGATTTTTATTTTAAAAAAAAAAAAAACACGCTGTCATGAGACAGGATAATGTTTGAGTTTAAAATTGTGTGTAGGTTGTGGATGTTTTTAGATCAGGGGTGGGCAATTATTTTTTCCATGGGGCCACATGAGAAACAGAATTTTGTGGAGGGCCGGACCAAAAGGCTGAACTAAATTCTGCATAATATTAATTGTATTTCTTTATATAAAGCAATAAATATCATTGTTTTTACAAGCTGCTAAGACTGGTAAGAGTATGGAAAAAACGAGGTTGCCTTACAAAAAATGTCATTTATTCAATCAAATTTCCCAAAACAATGGTTAACAAAATGTGAACGTTTGTACCCTTTTTTTTTTTTTTCAGTCACATTCACCCCAAAACACAATAAAGACATCACAATATTGTCTTTCTACTCCAAATATCAAGCAAGATACATCATATTATAATAATGATGCCCACATTTGTAGTCTAATCACCTCTTTTGGTGTTTTTCAGTTTTTTATTTGTTCAGTGAGAGAAATCTAGTCTCTGTTGGTCTTTAACGAGTGCATCAAAGTCAGGTTGAATGTCTGAGGTGGAGATGCGAAGCACAGCTGACAGATGATCATCAGTCGATTCGGTGTAGGTATCAGATCTTTTTTTTTTTTTTTTTTTTTATTAAATTCAAACATAAACAGAATTATTTTATGAGCAATTCCAGCGTTATGGACGTGACACTTGAACTCAAAATGGCAACAAATGACCCAGTGCATGTTTTATTGTCTCCCAGTATTTAAACAGGTGTTGCATATTTTAAGGCTGTACCATACTGGAGAAGTGATAGAACAAGAACAATTCCCATAGTACATCTAGGGCATGCCAGAAAACGCCAATAAAAGATGCGTTATGGACGTGACAGAAAAAGTATCACTTTTCTTGGGTGACTGTACATTTTTATCAAACTCTGTGAAATTGTAAACCTAATGTCGAAATGGAGATATCCGTTTGATAGAGGGGTCCAAGGTGAATATTAAAAAATCTTTGTTTAAAATATTTTGTATTTCATGCAGAGTTTTGGAAGGAAAAGTCAGTGTTATGGATGTGACAAAATTCCGTTATGGATGTGACGCGTCTGAAATGGACATGGCATATGTTTAGAAAATCAGCAATTTAACCACCATAACCCTTTGAAAAACTCTCTAAATATCAGCTAAAACTATCAAAGTTCTTAAATAATATTTAGGATGGCTATTGTTTTGCTGTTTTGTGGATTTTAGCATACATTTCTGTGGCTTGTGGCAATAATATAGAATTGTACATGATCAAAGTTGATTTTAGCTTGGGGTTTACATTATAAGAAAGAAAGACTGACAGTGACATATTAGGTTGGTTACAAATTGGTTCAACTTATTCACATCTGTAAAATACAGGCCTGGGTGATATCTCTGGGAGTGGTTTTGATGTATTACATGTTGCTTTATTTTTGCATGGTGAGGTTGACATTTACATGGAATTGCCCTTATATTACAACATAAAATCACACCTCCTCTGAAAATATAATCTAAAAAGAAAACTTAACTTGTATACAATATATGTAAAATGGAAAAAAAACGAGGGGTTTATGAAAGGATAACTTCTGCTATGAATGTGTACAGTATGTTTGCATGGGGATTGTTTATATATTTCAGACATTTTTGTAACAAGGACAATTCATTCTTAAGAGCAGGCCACGAAGGGGGGGATTTGGCATATCGACACTTGTGTATGTAATATTTTGTAAAAATAATGAGATTATTCACCAAAAAGTAGGAATCAGATCTACAGATTGGTTCGGGCTGCGGTGCCTGCTGGTGACGTCACACTATGATTGGCTGGACCGTTTGAAGGATGGCGTACAAGTTTGTGGTTGGTCTGGACAAATTACGGAAGTAGTTATCGCGGGATTAGGTTTCGTGGGATTTCATGTCATGTTAATGTCGCGCGCATTGCGTTTTTGTTGAACACAACTTCAAAATAAAAGCAATGCACATTCAGTCCATGCATGAGGTAAAATTAGAAAATACGTTTATTTTGTAATTTCTAATTAACCTTACGCGGGCCGGTCAGAATGAACCAAAGGGCCGGGTCTGTTTTAGACAGACCTGGCAACCTGCAACTGAATCAGTGCACCTGGTCTGTCATGACTAAGCACTGGGGTGTTTTTTTTTTTTTTAAATGAAATAAACCTAGAGGTGGATGATGTAATAAGAAATGACGTATAAATATTTTGCACAGGACTGTTCCTCTAACAGATACAAAGCTCCAGCTCTCTCTGCTCTTAATCTGTTGTGTTCTTTCAGGATTTATCACACCTTGTGTTTTTTTTTTTTTTTTAAATGCCAGAGTTGTTTTGAAACCAGTCTGGGTTTTCTGTGTTGAAATAAGGAAGCGGCTTCACCTGTAAGAAAATCCAACACCTTTCATGAAGGCGCTAACTCGAATGCGAGCAGAAAAAAATAAAACAAGATTCTTCAGCAAACTCTTCCATACTCGCTTCCGACTTTTTGTAAAATGCATTTTAAATACAACTGTGACCTTTCTCTGGAGTTTTCAGGCTGAGCTCTTCTCGTTCTTGAAGCATTTGCTTCTATTTGTTAACGTTTTTCTTGACGGTGGGGAGACAGTAATGCCTTATCTATTTCTCTGTTTGAACAAGCAAAAACGGCACAAAAATTAACCATATTGAAGACGGTTTAAGTCTTGTTTGCATGAAAGATGGTGTCCATCTGACCCCAGCTGTAATTATCACGTGATGTGCGATGTCCTACACAAGGGGTCTAATAAACGGTATGCGTACCATGCTACACCAGTGGGGTATATAAAATAACTTGCAAGGCAGTAAATGAAACGGACTAAGAAAACAGCCAAGATATAATAGCGGATACGTAGCGAGGGACGCTTTTATGGTCGACAGTGACGAGTGCCAGCGGGAACGGTGAGCAGAGTACTGCATCCCTATTTTAGTTTGTTGTTGACTATTTAAAGATGAACCAAGGTTCATACGGGGTGTGTCACCATAAAATGAGTCCAGTGTAACACACTCATTCTGAGGTATGACTGTTTGAAAGCATCCAAAAAAGCTCCATACATTTTTCTAATTCTGCTGTAAATGCATTCCATAATCTATAATGCATCGTCAGTAAGGTATTATACTGTAAAACCACCAATAGATGTCTTTGTAGGGCAAATGTGTGATGTGCATCATGTTCAATTCACAAACCAGCTGATTATCTGTTAAGATGGTGATGCCTTAGCCTGGGCCCGCCCATCCTAAGTGTGACGCAACACGGGGGGCTGTTGCGAGCTTAGTCTGGCAAGGCAAGCTATCTCCAGCTCTTCCAAGCTCCCGAAAAATCGGGAGCCAATCAACTTTGAGCATCTCCAACGGCCCTGGGTAGAGGCGTGTTCAAGGCAGTGACGTAGTAGAACTGCGACCGGAAGCCATAGATTGTTTACAGAATCTATGCCGGAAGCGCTTCATTCACTAGAAACATTACGAACATGGAGCAGCGGCAAGCCTTTGACACAGCGGTAGATGCTGTATTGAAAGCATTCAACGGGAAGTTCTCATTGAAAACGGAGCAAAGAGCAGCCCTGGAGGTATTTATCTTCTTCCTGTTACTCAAGCAGTTTCCGTCGCGTCACATACGTCAGAGGAAAGAGTGATGTAATTGGTTTAAGCTTCGTCACAGCCTTTTCTGGCTTCGACCAGTAGCAAACTGAGGCATTTCAGGGAGGCGGGTCAACCACGCCTTTGGAAAATGGTTGGGCTTAATATCTTTGCCAGACCAAATGCTCGCAGAGCTTTGAAGTCACGTTAGCCAGACTAGTGATGCCTCAACCTCTTTTTGCTAACTTCTTTGGATTGCCTGCACCGAATTAAGCACATGACGCCTTATTGCAAAGATAATTAACTGTACGTTTTGGAATATCCAATAAAAATGTATTTTGGACTGACTGGACTCATTTTGTGGTGAGACACCATGTGGAAGGAAAGCGATTTTTGATGAGGTGGTACACAGACTGACTTGAAGACGCGTTTTTAGTTGTTCCTTCTCTGACTGAAGGAAGGCGGTTTAGCCCTCATCACTGGTCCATGCTTGGGCCTGTGGGGAAAAACAACAGCTGTAATCTGTTCTGGACCCGTCCCATACTGTTTAAACATCCGTTTGTGCCGGTCCTCCTTTGGCATGTGCTAGATCTCGAAAAGCACTTTTTAGCAGACTCTGATTGGTAGCTGTTTAGGGTAAAGCACTGACTTACAGATCAGTGCTTTTTAAAACACCATTTCTGTTTTTTGATTTCACTTTTAATCATGTTTATTCATGTGTAAACGTTCTTTGGCGCTTTTTCTCAACAAAGCCCATTTTTCCACCCCTTCTCTGCTTTTTAAAAGAAAATGGTACCTCGACTACTGCCTGCTGTTTTGTGTGGTGGGGGATCACTGCGGTTAATCCTTCAGTTATGCAAAAGTGGTGCAAATACTCGTTTTGAATATGGATTTTATAAGATTTAAGGTTCTTGTAATGGAACAACACATTTCCACCCCCTCTTTCTCCTCTACAATGTCTCTGAAATGTTTTAGAGCTGGAAAGAGGAGGACTGTGGGATGGACCTCCTGTCAGAAAGAATAAACCAGTTCTCCCTCTGTACGATCTTATCTTAGTCTTGTCACAGCAGGTTTTCATCAGAGGGATTTTATGCAATTATTAGTGATGGCAATTAAATCTCACCAAATGGTTGCTGTTTCAGTTGCCCTTTGCCTTATTGTCATGCTTACTAGTAGGTAAAAGCCAAGTGTGTGTATGGTTTTTATATAAAGTCACTCATCTCAGGAATATATTTTTCTAGGAAATTCATTAACTCTTGAAATTTAATCTATTCTTTTTAGTCATAGATTTTTTTTTTAATTGATTTTGATCGGACAGTTTTTTTCGTCCCTCAGTTCACTCATTATTCATGGGTTGATGTAAACCACTTTTAAATTATTTTTTCATATTTTTTGTATTACTTTTATAGTTTATTTAATTTCATTATTATTTCGAGGACCCTTCTGTAAATCACTGACGTTGGCATCCTCAATAAATATTGGGGGGGGGGATTATTTATTTAAAAGCAGAACCTCTGATTATATCATGCATCTTTTATCAAGTTAATTTGTTTGAAATTGGTTGCAGGTATCAATCAAACCATTTTACAATATATTGATTTTTTTTTTTTTTTTTTAAAGGGCATTACACACAAACCATCCAGACTTGAACACACACACACACACACACACACACACACACACACACACACACACACACACAAAAAAAAAAAAAAATTGGTGGAAAAGGAAGCTTGTTAAACAAAAACCAACCACCGCAATTCCTAGGAATTAAAATTGATCAGATTTCTTCTGCCATTCAGATGCTACCGGGGGACCAGCCATCTAGCGCAGTCTTTTGTCCGAGAGGGCCATGATGCCTTTGAGATGGAGGACAGTCATCTAAAAAGGATGAAAGCCAACCAAGGAACAAATGCATTAGACACAATCATGGAATGAAAAAACAAAGCAGAAAAACCCTGTAAGCTTAAAAGACAGGGAAAAAAAATTGAGATAAGGATGGAAAGAAAATGGCTAGTAGAAGACTCATACCCTGCCAAAACCACAAATCACGCAAAAATGTACGAGCAGCCTGGGAAAGTCTAATGCCAGGTCTTGTCTTCTCTATTAACTCCCACTATAAATTATGTCCTTCAGCCAGACGCATGTACCGAAGTGCTTTTGAGGGAACATAAAAAAAAAAAAGGTTTGATTGCCTACTGTACATCCATCCATTATTTATAGGTTAATTTGACTGGGTGTGAGCGTGTACACACCTGATAAAAAGGTACAAAATTTGATCATGTAGCTAAAAATTAACACATTGCGAGTGTCTTTCAGTTTTACTATCAAGACTGCACTGCTAGCAAGCAGTTCCTGATATTATGCCCTCTTCTATTCTCCTTAAACCTGAAATGGTGGAAATGCTCATTTTCCTGGGGGTGTGGGGTTTTTTTTTTTTTTTTAGACTAGGTTCTGGTTGATTTTGGTAGTTTATAGCCCTTTTTTTTAATGAAAAATCGATAACTCGCAACATTTAAATGCAGGTGCTGTTATACAGGTGGACATAATCTGAAGTCTGTCTCATTCACTTTCACAGTAGACTGGTAAGAAATGAGTCGGGTTGATCACGCAATTCAACTTTGTTCGGGATTTTATTTACTGTTGGTTCTTTGCTGAATATAAACCGGCCGCTAACCATTTTTGCTTGCAGTCTCATTTTCTGAGGTGTAGTGCTTTTCTTTCAGTGCAGGTGCGTTTGGTTTATTCCATGCTCTAATAACCAGGCCATGCTTGGCTCGCTTTAAACCTGGTAAGTACTGAGGGCACCGTTTTTCTTCTTAACTCATTTGAACATCACAGCTTGAGGATACTGAGAATTCTAAAGCTCATTTCTTTCATGTCAACTAGGCCATGAGTCTTTTGACAATGGTCCGAATAGTGTTAGTGATGACTGACCTAAAGTTTCCTCCTCTTTTGGAAGCTACTGACCACCATCAGCCCACCACAGTAGCTCCTGTTCTCTCAGCTTCCTGTATAGCTCCTTGATCTGGAATCCCTGCAGCAACCAGGCTTGCCAGGGTTAGAAATCTAACCCTAAGCTTGTAGGGAGAAAGCTTTCAGCACCATCCCACCAAGCCAGACCTTTTTATAAAGACTTCAGCAGTTCTGTTGAAGGGCTTTTTATCTTGGATTCCCAAAGACCTAAGCAGCACTGGCCAAAGCCTGTGGGGCTATTGACAATGTTTTCTTTGTTCCAAAGATTTTTTTTTTTTGCGGGGGGGACTGAGAGGATCTGTGTACCTGTGTCCTTCCTCTGTAATGTCCTGACTAGGAAATAAGCCTCCACCACTGTGCTTGGTGCAAATATACTTTCTTTGGAGGCTTGTATAAAGTAACTGACCTTAAATGACCTAATTGTAAAATTCGACATTAAAGCATGTTATTGTAGCATGAATAAGACATTGGCAGTGTGCGTCAGTAGTGTCTATTGTGCCTTACTATACTCTAGAGGGCCGAGTCGTATAGCCTTTCCCTTTACTAGAGAGGGGATTTGGATAGCAAGCTTATTTGGATTGTATTGTGTGTTTAAGCTGCCCTATCTCGCATCACAGTCTGGATGGTCTGGGTCAACCAGAGTTATCACACCAGCCTGGCCTCAGGAGCCAGCCTTGCTGACCAAGGAGAGAACAGGGCCTCCTGACTGACTGCTGGGTGGGTGGGTGGGTGGGTGTTATTGATTTGTGTGAATGCCAAGACTCTTGAGTGGAGCCAGGACGCTCTTATCTACACAGAGACGCCTGCTCAATCCGTCTACTTCAGACTAGATACAATAATGAGTCCATGTGGCAGGTTAAAGGATTGATTTTGTTTTCCTTTACTGGTTGGCAGATTGCAGTGTTTTTTGTGGTGGTGGTTTTTTTGGGGGGAGGACATGGCTTGACTCTTGGTATGTTGGTATCTTCAGTCAGTCAGCACTCCAGCATAGGCATTATATACATGTGGCATACTCATGAGACCGCAGTCCTGAACCTGATGGAGTTTGAGCTCCTGCACTTAAGGGTACAAGAGGGCAGTGTTTCTGCATCTGGACTCTGAGGTTTCAGTGTGTTGCCTGTAGGCAGGCTTGGTTTCTTTACCAGGTCCTCATCGGTAGTTGAAGTAGGTCCGATTACTCTGATTTGACACGTTGTTTTGCGTGACTGCACCCCACATCTGGTAGTATAGGACAATGGTGCTCCAGCACTGGACGTGGGAATAAATGCTTTCCTCGCTCTAACACACTCTTGTTGATTTCAGGAAATGCCTGGTAATGAACTGTCAGATCAGATTTACTTGGTCCTATGAATATACGCAGGAACACGGGTTCTACTGATGTTCTTCATTGTAGGATTTTTTTTTGGGTGGACTTGTGGTCTGCTCAGACTGCATGCCAATTAGTCCCAACTTTGTGCTTCCCTTTCTATCTCCTCCTCCCCGTTATCCCTTTCTTTTACTTCCAGGCAAGTGCAGATGAAAACACAGCTCCTTATAATGATGGGAATATTATCCCATTACATCTCTGCAATTATACTGCAGGAACAGGATGGGTACACATGAAAATACCCCTTTTATTTTGATCTTTTTAGTGTCGTTTCCCCCCTCCCTCCCCCTTTCTGCCCTCATGTGGCAGATTCTATTTAAAAGATCAGCTGGAAAGGAGCATGCACGCCTTCTCGAAGTGTCACTGCAGTATTCAGAGTTGAAGCAATATCCTGCTGGTGCTAATCATGACTCCACTTTTCACATCAGCGTCATTTGTGAGGGTTTCACTTGGAGTGCTCATTACTTAGTCCTCAAAACAAAGGGCCTGAATTTTTGCAGTGAATATGAAGCGTTCAGTTAAGACTTGTTTTTTTTTTTTTTTGTTCGTTTGTTTGTTTTAAACCAAGTTGTTTTGACTTTTTTTTTTCTGTGTAACCCTTCACTAAACAATCCATTATCTGTTTGGAAAGACTACTTCTATGTCTGTCTCTTTCTTGAATAACTGACTTGAATGTATGTTGTGAACAGGGGCCCAGCCTGACCTTTCATAATGGGGTGGCCAGGTTAGATCCAATGATTTGTATTGGGATGTTGATCTATGGTGGGGCAATGACGTGGCCAAGTTTTCCTGTGTACGGCCTGTGTAGGCACCTCATTGGACAGGAAAGGCACACCTAGGAAAGACTACAAAAAGTCATAGCCAACATCTCATCTCATTATCTCTAGCTGCTTTATCCTTCTACAGGGTCGCAGGCAAGCTGGAGCCTATCCCAGCTGACTACGGGCGAGAGGCGGGGTACACCCTGGACAAGTCGCCAGGTCATCACAGGGCTGACACATAGACACAGACAATCATTCACACACTCATTCACACCTACGGTCAATTTAGAGTCACCAGTTAACCTAACCTGCATGTCTTTGGACTGTGGGGGAAACCGGAGCACCCGGAGGAAACCCACGCGGACACGGGGAGAACATGCAAACTCCACACAGAAAGGCCCTCGCCGGCCACGGGGCTCGAACCCAGACCTTCTTGCTGTGAGACGACAGCGCTAACCACTACACCACCGTGCCGTCCCATAGCCAACATATCAGGCTAAATCTTAAGTTTGGTAGGATGACACATTCAATATGGTTAGCTAATAGTTGCTACAAAGAAACTTATGAAATCCATTATTATGCCTCCTGTAATGATTCTTTGAAGGGGGATGAGGAACTGGGAAACAGGCTTCAAAACGGGTGTTTAAGTTTGTGCTCCTTTCACTTTTCAGTGACCTTACTCCTACCACATAGCTACACGCACCCGGGGTGACGCGTTGCGCACTCTTGTTACTGGCCATCTGCGAGAGACACAAGTTAATTGTTGGCTCTTTTCGTCTAGTCAGACGGTCAAAGCAGTTCACATCAGTGTGGAAATTGTCTTCTGTCACTGCAACATCACTCTTGCCTGATACGGCCAATGTTGGATCAACAGAGGCGGTTGCAGTGGCTGCAGGTGAGGTTGACTGGTGTTGCCTGGCTAGTCGTTTCATGTATTCTTGGTGTCTCCTCTCCTGTTGTTCTGCAAGCTCATCTTCGTATCTTGCGGCACTGGTACATACTGCATGTCTCCATGTGGCGCTCTCTGGCTAACCGTTCCCAATTTCTGAATGGGATGTGGAAGTCTTTCAGGGTTTCTTTGCATACACCTCGGTAGCACAGCTTGGGCCTTCCAAGGGATCTGAGGCCTGTAGCCAGCTGGCCAAGCAGCTGCTTGGGAATTCGGCAGTCATCCATTCTGGACATGTGGCCAAGCCATCTTGGTGGTCTTTGGCTAATCAGAGTCCTAATGGTGGTCAGGCCTGCTCTTCTCAGTACGTTGGTGACTGTCCTGCCACTTGATGTTGAAGATCTTTCGTAGACATTGAAGGTGGTATGTGTGTTTTAGTTTCTTTTGGTGCCTCTTGTAGCATGTCCAGGTCTCTGAGCCATACAGAAGGGAGCTGAGGATACAGGTTTCGTAGATTCTTGCCTTGGTTTTATCGTTTATGTGCTTGTTTTGCCCTTGCGCATTAATAGACAGCTAGTAATTAGACACGGGTGTAACTTGTCACATGTGACCTGCTGGTGTTCAACCTGACTCCTTGCTGTTCACAGCTGATGCTCGACCATGCCCTTGCTGCCACATCTCCAAATTAATGCAGTTAAAATGTTTGGTCACCTGTTTTTTCATTATGTGGCCATGGCATAGTTTGTTCTATGCTTGTTTGTGCATCACATTACCATGGTTCTCCAGAAAATCTGAAAGTCGCTGGCTATAATTCATTTCTTTTTCAGCCTTTTTCATTTCCATTTCTGGTTGAGAGTACGCTGTGCGCATTCTGGCTGCCGCTTCTCACTAGAGCTCTTTCTTTTTTGTGTTTGTGTAGTTTTTGTTTGAGTTTTGTCTGCCGGTTGCGGTGTAGCTCCGGACCCAGTTTTGGGCGTCGGTTCCCTCCAGGCCTTGGTTTGCCATGGGTGATGCCTGTGCTCCTCGCTATGGACTGCAGTGAGCTTGTTGCTTATTAACCCCGCCGACAGTAGTCGGAGGGGTTATTATTTTCACCTGCGTCAGTCTGTGTGTGTGTGTGTGTGTGTATCTGTCTGTCTGTCTGTGTGTCTGCAAGATATCTCAAGAACCAATGGATCGATTTGGACCAAATTTTGTACATGTGTTGCCAATCACCCAGGAAGGAAACCATTAAATTTTGGAGGTCAAAGGTCAAGGTCATGGCAGAACTTCGAAATTTTCGCCCAATGTATTTTAATAGGGAAAAGGCGGGGTTTGCACTCGTTAGAGTGTCCCTGTCTAGTTTTAACGTTATGGTTGTCCAGCGCTCTGTGTAGCAGTGTTTGTGTTTGGCATGATGTTCCAAGCGATGTTGCTCGGTGGCATCGCGGCGGCTGAGCAGGTGGTTTGGGACATACCAGCGCTCTGTGTGGCGGTGCATCTGTGCTTGATCCATGGCGTGATGTTGCCCGGTGTCACGGCGGCTGTGCTGGCAGTATGGGACTTGTTTTCATGTGCCCTTTGGTGGAACTGTGGCTGTGACACTACTGGAATGACATTCTGACCTTTTATTTGGTGGGACACCCCCCCCCCCCCCCCCCCCCCCCAAATAATTGTAAAGCGACCTTGTGTTTTGAGAAGGGCGCTATATAAATTTATTATTATTATTATTATTATTATAAAAAAAGTAGTAGGTGCCTCTGGAGTTTGCGGTGGCAAAGATACTGGGGGCATGGTCTCCCAGAAAACTTTGAAATTTACATGCCTTCTGGTGCATTTTCAGCAAATAAATTACAAACCATTTCCCTGTAAAATACTTGCAAAGTATGTATGAAATTTCCTTCCAGGTGTGCGTGTGCTTGGCTTTCTCAGTTACCCTTTGTATGTTGCCTGGCTCTGTAACATCACTGCAGATGCTACGGCATGGTCATATGGTCCGGCTTAGCCAATCAGAGCACAAGAATTGGTCAACAAATACGGCGTCACAGTCATGTCAGAATCCAAATCGAAGACAATTTCGTGGTGGGATAATTAGATTTGCAGCAAACTATGGGCAGCTGAGACGATATAAATCACTTGAACATTGAAAGGGCAAGGTAAACCCCCACCCCCCGGGGGGTTGTGTATCCAGTGCAGACTGTCTGTCTCTGTAGGCGGAGAAACCCGCCGGTGCTTGTGGGATGTTTCTGCATTACACTTAACAATCCTTGCCATTGGACAGGGATTAAATGGACTTTGAAATTTTAGCCAGATAGGTTAGTTTGAGTAATAAAACGTATTGCAGTGAGATTAAGCAAGTTTAGTTTTGCATTATATATTACTATTCATACATACTCCTGCTGCAGCTACTACTGGTGCCCATGATGAGTGTGGCTCTTCATTTCATCACCACTCATGCATCCATGCTGTACTGCATAACACCTACTCTCCATAGCATGGTTAGCCTTTTCAATTAAGGGATTAATCACAATCTGCACCACACAGACGTTGTATGCGTTGATTGTATGCCCTGGTGTATTCTTTATCCTTAGTGTGTGGACCTTAAATAATCAGGTGTGGGAGAAAGCCATCAATTTTCTTTGGCCTTGCCTTCTATCTGTGGCAGACTTTTCTTTAGAGAGGGACCCCAAGGACTGATTATTCCCTGTAATGATCCATTGTACAAGTGGTGACAGCTAAATCACTGGTTTTTCATCAAAAGCCCATCTCTGACCGTAAGGTTTGATTACAGTGAAAGTTGTGTAGAAAAACAAAGGCTCCAGCCATAGAGCCTTTTCCCCCCCCCCAAAGTGAAAGGCTTTTGCTATTTACAAAGTAGGACAATCATTGGATTTTAGTCTTCTGTGGAAGACAGAAGATTGTGGCTAACCTTAAGATGCAAGTTAGGAACAGACCTCTTTCCCCATGTTGGTTTTTGGAATGGACGTGAAATTTGGTGACTGCTTGGTGGAATACCATTCTAAGTCAGACATAATGGCACAGATAAAACTAAACCTCAGTAGAATAAACCCTTTCATATGCAAACTTGCCAACATCTGTTCGGTTTCAGTAAACGTGTGTACACAAGTACAGCCATACAAAGCATGACATCACTAATGGCACATGACGAAACCAGTGGTAACGGTGTTGAGACTTAATTTCATGTCTTTGATCAGCAGTGTCTTTTGTAGCATAAAATGCATTACTACGAGGACTGGATGTGTTGATTTTCTCTTTCCAAATGATCATCTGGTTGATTATTTTTATAAGGAAGTCTTCACTCCTTCAATCTTAACTGGGGGGTGTGGTTTTTTGTTTTTTAAAAATGTATCTTTTTTTTCTTTTTTAAATATAAATATCTTGTGTCGTCCTCTCCAAGCAAATGCACTATATGGCCAAAGGTTTGTGGACACCTGACCATCCCTTCCATATGTAGTTCTTCCCCAAACTGTTGCCACAAAGTTCTAAGCACACAATTGTTTAAAATGTCTTTTTGTATGTTGTAGCATTTAAGATTTCCCTTCACAGGAATGACAGGCCCAAACCTGTTCCAGCATGACTGTGCCCCTGTTCACAAAGCCATGTTTATGAAGACATGGTTTGTCAAGGTTGGAGTAGAAGAACTTGAGTGACCTTCACAATGTCCTGACCTCAACCCCACTGAACAACTTTGAGATGAACCGGAGCTCTGACTGCACCCCAGGTCTCCTTGCTGAACAGCAGTGCCTGACCTTACAAAAGCTCTTGTGGCTGAAGGAGCACACATCCCCACAGCAATACTTCACAATCTAGTGAAAGCCTTGTCAGAAGATTGGAGGTGATTATAATGGCAAAAGAGGGACTAAATCTGGAATGGGATATTTAGCATGCACATATGGGTGTGATGCTCAGGTGTCCACATAATTGTCCATATGGTCGATCAGTGTAGTCCATAAAACTTTTATTGCTCACTTCCATCTGTGGTGAAATCTGGACATTTTAATGTTTTGTCGAGGATTTGAGTGTTTATTCCAACTAATCATTTGTTGTATATGAAGCCAATATTTTTGCTCAGTACTGAGCAAACAGGAGCTTGAATTAGGTGCTAACTGATGTTGCATAAATCATTGGGGGGTGCACGCGTGTGCATCATTCAAACCGCCAAGGGGGCGTCGTGGCTCAGGTGGAGAAGGCGCTATACCATAAATCCGGGGACCCGGGTTCGATTCCGACCCGAGGTCATTTCCCGATCCCTCCCCGTCTCTCTCTCCCGCTCATTTCCTGTCTCTACACTGTCCTATCCAATAAAGGTGAAAAAGCCCAAAAAAATATATTAAAAAAAAAAACCGCCAACCCTTTAAATGGTAGATTTTGTATGATGGTACATTTTACAATGAAAATCCCTTTGCGCCCAATAAACTCAAATCAATACATTTTAATGGAGTTTTCATTTTAAACAGGAGCTTTTAAACTCTTCACTGTTTACAATCAGGTAAAAATACATCTTTCCTGGTAATGAGCTTACCCAAATTATGAGTATTAGGTAGATTACGGTCAGTTTACTTAGGATTTCAACCTTAGCTTGCGTTCAGAGTAGGGGTGTTGGGTTTTAAATTATGATGTGATAACCCAGTATAAAAATATCGCGGTAAATTGATCATTTAAAAACTCACAAGCTAGTGGTGAACATTGAAGGAATGCTTTTAAAAACATTTGCTACAAAAGGCCCTTTGCACGTTTTCTTTGCACATCCTTGAGCATGTATAAAGCAAAAACCAAAGGGAAACTTTTTTTTTTGAGAAAATTATCTTTCTCTTGGATTGATGAGCTGAGTGAGTGGCTGAATAAAGGTGGCATGGGGAAAACCAACATCTAACTCGCTAGGCAAAGTGCAGTGCTGCTTAGCCACAAAATAGATGCACTATATGCATAGTGTAGACGAATTCAGTTGAGTTCTCACCATTTAAAATACAAGTATTTTGTAGCCCTGAAATGGCTCCTGATCTGAGCCACGAGAGTATCTTGAGCCATGATACTCGTCCACATGCCAAGAGCATGTGGACACCTGACCATCACACCAGCATATGCTTTTTAACATGCTATTCCTGATGTGTGTGCCGCCCCCCCCCCCCCCCCCCCCCCCCCCCCCCCCGGTTATAGTAACTGCCACTCGTTTGGGAAGACTTTCCACTAGAATTTGGATAGTGGGTGTAGGGATTTATTCCCATTCATCCTCAAGAGCATTAGTGAGGTTGAGTGGGGGAATTCTGGGTTGCAATTGACGTTCCAGTTCATTCCAAAGGTGTTCAGTGGAGTTGAGATGTGGGTTTTGTGCAGAACTCTTGAGTTCTTCCACTCCAGCCTTGGCCAACCATGTTTTCATGGAGCAGACGTTGTGCACAGGGGCTTTGTCATGCCTGAATGGGTTTGGGCTTCTTAGCTCTCGAGAAACTGTTATGCTACAGAATACAAAGGCGTCCCAGGCAATCCTGTCCAATACCCAGAGCTACTTACGGGTGCAATGGTCAGGTGTCCACAAATTTATTTATTTATTGGGGGGGGTTATTTCTAGAAATCAGTGCCATATGATGGCTTGCAAACATGCCAGGAGTGGCAGCAGAGGTAGCAATGTAATGTTTTTATAGCAGTAGTGGATAACAAAGCCAAAGGGTTTCATTGTAGCCATGTCTCCTGCACAGAGGAACAAGGGTTACTGTGGTATGATTTTAGGGGCAGTTGAGAGGAAAGGAGTTGCGAAATCCTTAGCTTTTGGGAAGTTGCAGCTGGGCACAAAAATGAGAACCACTGGAGAAAGGGACTATTTGCATTCCAGATCCCAGCTGTGCTGTAATGGAGCACTAAATGCCAAATCTGTTCTTTGGCCTTTTTTAAAAACCATTGTACAAATGATGGCATTAGCTCTTCAATTTATGCTTCCCAGTGAAATTGTATCAAACTAAAAGGTAATGGATGGGGGGAAAAGCCTTAACCCTGTAATCCCTCACACATTAAGTGAAATCATTTGTGCTTAAGCTATTCACTGAGGTTATTGGTATTGTGCTTGTGTGACTGTATTAATGACTCCAGTATCAGCCTTGTTCATTGATTTTCTTCAAGAAACCCATTGCATCTGGTCAGTCCAATTTATTTTGCCCTGACAAACCTCATAGATCCCATGATAGGAAATGGCAACAAAGCCATAATTTCACACACTAGTTTTTATCTTGCATAAAACCTGACTCGGGTGGTGTGCTCTCACATGCTGGGATTTTCTTTGCCATGTGTTGGCAATGTTGCAAGTTATCAGTTACAGCAGCAGAACAATGAAAATATCCTATGTTATCAGTTACCTGAGTGGAACAATGTCACATCTGGGTGTACTGCTAAAGGAAAGTGGACTATTGTGGCCTGATGTAGAGCAGTGTTGTCGTCACCACCCTGAGGTAGAATGTTTTCCTATAACAGCATGTCCTGGAATGTATTCTCTCTTGTACCATGGTATTTGGTCAATGTTTTTTTTTAAATCATCTCACAGAACACCGAAACCATATCATTAATTGTAATTTATTTATCTGGAGCTTCCACCCTGTGTGAACTGTGAGTTGGCCTAGTGGTTAGTGTGTCCACCTCTCGACTGGGAGATCGCGAGTTCTCGCGGTCAGGTCATACCAAAGACCATCATAAAAATGGTACCTACTGCCATCTGGCAAGGCGTGCTGCAATACAGGTGCAAGAGGGGAGTCAAACTCTTGCGGTTACCAGAGGACTAGTGCCCCCCCCCCCCCCCCCCCCCCCCCCCCCCCCCCGTAACCCTAGCTGTATAGAGATCTTGCAGTCATGTGACCGGAAAGTACACAACCCCCATCTTGTCGGTCAAAAACACAGCTGAATATTGCTGCACTCGTGTACAGAATGGATCAATTTCAACCAACGGACTACACGGCTCATTTTTCTAATGAACAGATAACTAGATATGTCTAAAATAAACGATCTACAGATTTGTGACCCTTATGGCTTTCCGGACGGAGTTTTCACGACCGGATTTTGAACTGCCAGCAGAATACCTGGACGTGTATGATTACCTCATTAACTTTCCCTCGCTGTTCAGTGGTGAAGCACTGCGTGCTTATAAATCTCTGGACAGTTTTCTGTACAGAAATTCAGGATTTGTCAGCGACTCAGATGTGGCATCTTGTGAACAAGAAAATAATCCTCATTGGATGGGTAAGTCACTTAAGTATTGAGTATAGCACTGACCAGCCGATTATAGAATAGAATAAGGTAATTCCAAATCGTCCGTGTTGTTTACATGGATCTGGCGTTGGAGAGGTAGAGGCTTGGCAGTGGAGGTTTGAGTAGCTGTTTTCTGAGCTTAGTCAACAGGCCGGCTCTGCCTGTAGCCTCGCTTTTGCTTCCACTCCCGGCGCCGCCTCCTTCGCTTTGCTTCCAATAACAATCCACGGAGACCCCGCTGGTCTCGCCATCTCGTCCGGAATGTTTTTTTTTTTTTTTCTCTCGTCCAGAATGTTGTGCATGCGATGGAAATCGCTACAAACCGTCATTTTCTGCTGGAAACCAATGTCCAGTAAGTCCATACGGTTGTAGTGGATATTGAAGTCCGGTACAGACGAACAACACGCAAAAATACACACAAAAAACATAAACATGCACAGGTAGGGAGAGCTTGTAGCCACAGCCGTTGTAGTAGAATTGTATATAGTAGGGTTTTCCAGAAGAAAAGGTAGAAGTAAAAGCAGAAGTAGAACCAGAAGTAGAAGGCGGAATATGGCGTTTGACCGACACGATGGCGTCTGTCACAATCTGGATCGGCTGTGACATCACATGCAAGTGCTCCGTAGGTAAGAAGCTGAGGGTTATCGAAATGGAGATTGGCGCCGCACCCATATGCCTTGGAGTTGGTTAGTACTGGGACAGGAGACTGCCTGGGAAGACCAGATTCTGGCGCGAGAGGGACTTTGACTTTTTTGGACTTCACTCTGTGTACATTAACAAATGGACTTAACACCACCTGATCAGTATCAACTATTCAACAGCTTGGGTTATAAGTGTGTGTGGGGTGGTATGTTTGGTACATCCCTAACTTCTCATCTGTTTTTCCTCAGAACGTACAATAATTGTGCAATTTTGTCATTGTTATAAACCAAAGTGCTATTGCTTGCTGTAGGCCTCCCTCTGTGACTTGGTGTTCTGGTTCCATAAATATTGGCTGAAGCGTTCGTGAGTTTACTGTTGTTTAAGGTCAGCATCTTGGCAGGAATTGCTAATCTTAAGCAAGCACAAGGGGTGTTGTCTACACAGCACTCATTATGCTATAGTGGAGCCCATTAAACAGGCATTTTTCAATTAACTTGCCTGAATGGCAGCGATGGGGTGGGTTTTTTTTGTTTTGTTTTTTTTTCCCCTTTCTGTATTAGATAAAACGTGGTTCATCGCCTCAGTGTTTTTGACCTTCAGGCTGATGTACAACGCCACAGCGCTGCTGAAGGACCACTTTTGACACAGCCCTGCCTGTTGCTGAGTGCTGACTTTATTACAGCCTTGTGCATGCACTGAAATAGCATACACGAGGTTTAACATGTGCATCTAAAACGCAGCATGTAGCAAGCCTGAACAGAGAATTATAGCTTACACATGAACATAATTTGGAGAAAAGTGAATATACATAATAATGGGGGGGTTTTCAACAAGAAGCTCTTTCAAGTATTTAATTTTTTATGGGTTCTTTTGATGTTTGTACTTTCCAACCAAAGGAGGGAGAAGTAAAGCAAATCAGCTTTGTCTGGTGAACATGCATGCTGATGACTGGGACTATTGTCTTGCCTAAATTTGTTGACACTAACTTGTAATAGCTGGAGGACTGCAGTGTCTCATCAGGAAGGACTGTTACTTTGAAACTATATTTCTTATTGAATTAATCACTTGCATGCCATGTAAAGTTAGTTAGCGTGTTAAATTTCCGCAAAATCTAGTTCATACATGTTGCCATCACCGAGCCAGTTACAGGGTTTGGAATATGAGGTCTTTGTGTTGTAAACTCGGTCTAGTGCTATTGTTAATGTGGCATTACAACAGTACAGTCTTCTGAATAGTAAAATGCATTGAAATGCTCGTGCAGATTAGATAACTGGTTGTTCAAGTCTTTACAAGTGTGTTGAGCAGAAAAGCATCTGGGGAAAGTGCAGTGTTCTGACTCTTGAGCTGGATCGGCTACAACTGCAGGAGACCATCTCAGGTTCCTCTCCGGTCAGCCAAACACGAATCGGAGGCTACCTGTGCCCACTGTAGCCTCAGATCCCCGTTCTTGTTTTGTACACGTGCTTTTGAGAGATTTTTCTCTTCTCCACAGTTGTAGCTATTTGAGTTACTGTAGACTTTCAGTCTGGCCATTGTCCCCTGACCTGTTTTCATCGTTGAGGCTTTTTCCACCTGCACAATTGCTGCTGCACACCCCCCCCCCCCCCCCCCCCCCCCCCCCCCACACACACACACACACACATATATATATTGTGGGGAAACACACAAGACTGTGTCAAAATCCCAGATCATTTGGTTTCTGAAATTCTCAAACCATTTGACACCAACAGCCATGCCATGGTCCAAGTCTTCGAGATCATTCTCCCCCCCCCCCCCCCCCCCCCCATTTTTGTGAGTGTTTGTTTACTTGAGTGTTTGACCTGTATCTCTGATTGTATGTATTATACTGCTGCTGCATGATTTGGCTGTGTGGATACTTGCTTGGATGAGCAGGGGTCCTGGTGATCCTATTAAAATGGCTAGTGAGTGTATTAGACTTTCCCACATTTTGAGACAGGCTTGTAGTAGTCGAGTCCAGGACTCTGACTCAAGTCTGTCTCCTGCCCTAATTTTAAGGACTCGTGGCTCGACTTGGGCTTGAGCACTGATGACTCGGTCTCGTGCTTTAACTGCATTCAGACTTGTAAATTGGAGACTAGGACTTTGTTTTATTTATTTATTTTTTTTTGGTAACATGCCATAATAATTTGGCATAAGAGATTTATCAACATATTAATTTTTGTACTAATTTCATGCAAGAGTGTCGCACCTGTGCACTTCGGCGCATGCATCAGAGACTCTCGGGCGGACTCTTGCGTACGTGCCGTAAATGACCCGCACCTGCACAGGATTAAGATGTGATCAGCTCGGCTATATTTAAAAACTGTGAAAACGCACTTTGCGAAGTATTGAGTTGCGTTGATGTATTACTGAGCCTTGTTTCCTAATCCTTGATTTCCTGTTTCTCGTTTTTGATTCTGCTTGTTTGTGCCTCACTCGACCTGTTGCCTGTTTTCAGTTTTACGATTTTGCCTGCTGTTCTGGATTGTTTACCTGTCTTCACTTGTATTAATAAACACACCTTCTGCATTTACATCGGTCTCCCAACCATCTCTGACAGAATACTTTGCAGTCCCTGACAGAGAGAATGCACACTGATCTGTTCATATGTCATGTCCAGGAACCAGCTAATGTTATTGGCGCTACAATGGCCACCGTCAAATGGTGCAGTTGGAGTTTTGTTCTTGGACTTGACTCTGACTTGAACACTGGGGACTCGAGGTTTAGTGACTCGACTACAACATTGTTTTGAGAATACACTGAGTAGGTCAAACGTAAGGAAATTATTTACCCGTGTGTGGTGTAAGTAGTAAAAATGTTCATTTTAGTAAAAATTGTTGGTATTGGCTGTAGTGGTTACTAAGGCTTAACATTTACCTCAATAAATCTGGAAGGAAATGAACGACTACTGCAAATGAATTCCTTTTCTGTGTTCCCATGCTCTGTCTTATTTTACCAAAATGCCTTATTCAACTGGCACGTTATAGTTAGCTTAGCTTCTTTGCTGCTTTAGATAAGGATAATACAACAGAACCTGAACGACTTCCTCCCTGCCTGAACCCTAACCTGGACCACATCCCCCCCTTTTTTTTTTTTTTTTTTTTTTTTTTAAACTTCATTTGCAGAACTTCAGCCATTTTGAGTTTGGATGCGGCCATTATCGGACCAAAACCCATCAGCAAAAAGAACAAGATGTTCTGGAGGAGTCTAAATTCTCTTCAGAAAATCTGTCTTAAAAGATGCCAACATCTCCTGCTGCAAAAGCCTGAAGTAAACAGAGGAATAAAACGACCTTTTATAACCCACTTTATCAGGTTGCTGTGCCAAAGTGTACAGATTTACCCAGTAAATTACTTCATATTCCAATTAAAGATTGTGTGTGTTTTGAAAATATTGCTGATACTTTGGCATCTTTCCTTGGCTTCTGTGTCAATAAACTGAAAGACTCTAATGCAGCGTAACGCGGCCTAAAAGACTAATGCTGTGTGTGTGTGTGTGTGTGTGTGTCGTCGTCGTCGTCCCCCCCGCCCAGTGATTTTTCACTTCATCTGTGGCGATTAAATGGCTTTGTCTAGCTGTAATATATTATGTTAGGCCCAGGGATATTTATTGCTGATGTTATTGAAGTGCCTGTGAATTAATTCTCTTCTGATGAAAAGCAATTTTACAGCCTTCCATTACATCATTGTTTTTCATTGCAGGGACATGTCTGCTGTCTAAAGGTGACAGTTTAAATATTTTCATAAAACGGTTATGGTGACCATAGGATTCCTAAGTATTAAAGTATCAAAAAGGATCCAAATTCAAGCAAAGGTATTACATTACGAGTACACATGGGTACATCGTTAAATGCTGTGATGTAAATAATGTGTGCATGCATGCATACACCTACCTCTCTCTCACTCTGTGCGGTGTGTCGTCTTCAAGCTGAGATCCGGGAGTTTAAGGGTTCTGTGCAGCATCTTGGCTGTTTGTAGGACTGCAGTCGTCTTGGACAGTGACCTTTTGGATGTTGTATCTGGAATCTGTTGGAGCCACTTTCCCAGTTTAGGGGTCACAGCCCGTAATGTTCCGATCACCACTAGGACCACTTCGGACTTTCTGTTCCAGTTATTCTTTCAGTCCCTGGTACTTCTCAATCTTCTTGTGCTGCTAGTGTCATTTGGGGTTGCTACATCCATCACAGCTCCACTCTTCTGCTCCTTTCTACCACTACTATATCTTTGTTGGTTAGCCAGTGCCTGCGGGTCAGTCTGGAACATCAAGTCCCACAGGATCTTTTGTTGCTCTGTTCTCAACCACTTTTGATGGTATGTTCTGTAGGCACTTGGGGACTTCTAGTCCATACTCAGCACAGATGTTCCTGTACGCTGTCCCAGCCACTTGGTTATGCCTCTCTGTGTATGCTGTCCCAGTTTGCATCTTGCACCCTGCATCTATGTGCTGGACTGTCTTGGGGGCATGTTTGCACATCCTGCACCTTGGGTTCTGTCTACTGTGGTGGACATGGGTCTCTATGGACCTCATTTTTGGGGCCTGTTCTTGTGCTGCCCTGATCAAAACCTGTGCTGTTCTTCAGTCCAGCCTTCTCTAGCCACTGGTAGGACTTCTTGATGTCACCCATTTTGTCTATCTGCTGGTGATGCATCCCATGGAGGGGCTTAGTCTTCTATGATTTTTATTTATTTATTACCCTCTGTCTTCTGCTGCCTGAGGCACACTTACTGGTTCATCCTGGGGGGCCATCTTTCTGATGCATTTGTGGATGCTCATTGTTTCCTTGTGGTTCTGATCCTCGCCCTTCCGTTTCCATGGCTTGTAGAGTCTTTGGGTGCTGGACTTCAGGTGGAACCCTCCATGCATTGTAAGGACTTTTCATGTCTTGATAAAAGCCATCTCTATCTCCTCCTCTTGTGGCCAGCTAACTATTCCAGCTGGGTATCTGATGACTGGTAGGGCATGTGTGTTGATGGCTTGGACATCATGTGTACAAAGATGCATATGCATGCATGTGTGGTGGTGGTTTTGGTTCTTGTCAATATTGATGCCAAAAAACGTTAGCATAAAGCAATTTATGGACATCACAACACCTTTGTATTTGGCTCCATGTTTCTCTGGTTTCCATAGTGGCCATGGAAGGTGTTTATGCTATTAGACTTGTATACTGGCTGATAATCAAGAACCTACTCTGTAAGAGCTGTTAGTTTCACATACCCAGCTCTTACTATTTGACTTTTTGGTGAACAATGGGGGGGGGATCAGAAGCCAGCATTTGTTGCAGCATTGTGCTGCAAGCAGAGAATTCCTCATGCTGCGTTTTCTATTTAAGATGTTTTATTAGGTTACTTGTAGGAAGATGCTGTGGTTCCTCCCTTTTAATATTTTTGCAGAGCACAGTCACACTGGTCTCAGCCTTTCATTCGGTTTTGTCTGTTAATTTATGCTTCAAAGTACAGTAGGCTTATGCCACGTAGTATTGCATGATTGTTGGCTGTAGGTATTAGAACATTTTTGAGTAAATAAGCTTAATATTGGAAAGTTACCCAATCCCTCATATCTGCATTCATGCAGGTCAATTATGAGCCATGTCACAGTAATTAAGGAAGCAACCAGAGAGGTCGGTTAATTGGAGGGCCTCCCATTGCCTCCCAGTAGCATGAGCCAGATTGCTATTACCTGCTGCTCAGGGTCCCAGTTGGAGGCCTTTGACCTAGCGTTCTGGCGCCGTTTAGCTTAAAGCTTGATCCCTTTCTGGCATAGTCAGTAGGCATTGGATTTGAGAGCACCGCTGGAGTCCGCGCTTCCCTTTCTTTTACAGATTGTGCTGTAACTTTCTTCAGGAGACACTGATGAAACTGGTTCAGTGTGGAGGGGGGGAGCAGTAGCCCTTTTGTGTTATATAAAGCTCCAGACTTTTCTGAAGATTAAGATTTCACATGGAGCATTTTAATTAGGATGGTGAATTGTCAGTTTCAGACTTGGAGTCTGGTGATGTCCAAGTCTTTGTTTAATGGAGTTTCATGTATTTTAGGAGTAATTGGTGGAGTATGACTGAGCTTTATTTTTATTGATTGTGACGCAATTTGTCACATTTCATCAAAAGTCTTTTTCACAATCACATTGGAGATTTACTCCTTTTCCTACAGACCTTTTGTTCTTATTTGAGCTTTTTTTTTTTGCAGCTAAGTTCCATTTGTTTTCCACCACTAATTACTTCCAGCAGTGACTTTTTTTTTTCCTTTGTATTTGATGGATAAATTAATTCAGGAATAACAGCCATTCAATTAAATAAGACATGACCTTTATTTATTTATTTATTTATTTTTAAGCATATGTTGAACTAATAATTTTTTTCTTCTTTTTCAGATGCAGCAGCTGTTTTATGAAAACTACGAGCCAAATAAAAAGGGCTACATCCGGGATTTGCACAACAGTAAGATCCACAGAGCCATCACACTCCATCCCAACAAGAACCCACCTTATCAGTATCGGTTGCACAGCTACATGCTGAGCCGCAAAATTGCTGAACTTCGCCACCGCACCATTCAGCTTCACCGCGAGATTGTGCAGATGAGCCGATATGGCAACACGGAAGTGCACAAGGAGGACATGCAGCTTGGTATACCTCCGTCGTTCATGCGGTTTCACCCACGCCAGCGGGAAGAGGTGCTCGAGTGGGAGTTCCTTACTGGGAAGTACATTTTCTCTGCCTTGGATGGGCAGCCCCCACGTCGTGGCATGGACTCCTCCCAGAAAATGGCACTGGACGACATCATCATGCAGGTTATGGAAATGATTAATGCCAATGCGAAGACACGAGGGAGAGTCATCGACTTCAAAGAGGTTCAGTATGGCTACCGGAGGGTTAACCCGATGTATGGAGCTGAATATGTGCTTGACCTGTTGCTACTTTACAAAAAGCACAAAGGGAAGACCATGACAGTACCTGTCAGGAGACACGCTTATCTTCAGCAGACCTTCAGTAAGATCCACTTCTTGGAAGAGGACGAGATGGATGCTCAAGCACTGGCTGCGAGGATCAACCAGGGATCGGACTCGCTGTCTTTCCTCTCCAGCTCCCTGAAGAAGTTTGTGCCTTTCAAGCTTAGCGGCTCCGGCTCAGACAAGCAAGAACCCAAAGAGAAGAAGGTCAACATCCTCGTGCCGCTGGCGGGACGTTACGAGATATTTGTACGCTTTATGGCCAACTTTGAGAAGATCTGCCTCATTCCAAACCAGAACGTCCGCCTGCTGATTCTTCTCTTTAACACCGACAACAACACTGAGCGTGTGAAGCAGATCGAGCTGATGCGAGAGTATCGTTTGAAGTATCCCAAAGCAGACATGGAGATCGAGCCCGTATCCGGCCCCTTCTCCCGCGCCCTTGCCCTGGAGGTCGGCTCCGCCCATTTCAGCAACGACTCTTTGCTCTTCTACTGTGACGTGGACTTGCTATTCACAGCCGAATTCCTCAAGCGTTGTCGTGCAAATACCATATTCGGGGAACAGACCTACTTTCCGATCATCTTTAGCCAATATGATCCAAAGGTTGTCTATGCGGGAAAAGTACCGAGCAACAACCACTATGTGTTCACGTCCAAAACAGGCTTGTGGAGACACTTTGGCTTCGGCATCGTCTGCGTGTACAAAGGTGACCTGGTTAAAGCGGGTGGCTTTGACGTCTCCATCCAAGGGTGGGGAATGGAAGATGTGGACCTCTTTAACAAATTTGTCCAGTCAGGGATTAAACTGTTCAGGAGCACAGACACTGGCATAGTGCATGTACATCACCCTGTCATATGTGACCCCAACTTGGATCCCAAACAGTACAAGATGTGCCTGGGTTCCAAAGCCTCATCCCATGGTTCAACACAGCAGCTGGCTGAACTGTGGCTGGAGAAGAATGACCATGGCTTCCGAAGGATCTCTAGTTCAAACAATGGCTCAATGAGGACAGCATAGGCCCTGCAAGCAAGGACCTCGACCTGCCTGTCTTCCTCTTTATGGTGTTTTCAGCTACCTAATTTATTTTTTCATAAAAAGGACTTCTGTGGTTATATTTTGAAATAACTCTTTATAAAAAAGTATACAAAAAAAAGAACAAGGACCTTAACAGTGCCAGAAATTGGTTATAAAACGGACCCCCAACTGTTGGAACACTTTAACGTGTTTTGTTTCACAAACCCCAAAAAACAGCATTGTATTTATGGCACCTCATGTGAGGACGCCAAGTGTACTGTGTACCTCAGTGATGTGCACATCTGTGTGTGTGTGTGTGTGTGTGTGTGTGTGTGAGAGCGAGCGAGTGGAGAGACTCTTTCATGAGGGTCTGACTTCAGATGTGCAAACGTGGTGTTGAGGAACAATTTAATGTATTATTTGTGAATGTTTACAGGAAGCCTCACAAACCCGTTTGTCAGAAAAGCTGACAAAATAACTAAATTATTGCAATTAAGGGCCATAAAACCTGTCTGCATTTCTGTTGATCCCGATATTTTTTTTTTTTTCTGTAATGACACTGTTCTGTTTTGTTTATTTCATGAATTTTGACTTGTGTGAATAGAACTGCTGGATCTAGGTTTTGACTTCCAACTCATTCCCGCTGTCTAATTTATTGATTCATGCAGTCTTTTGTAGCGTTATCAGACTGCTGTTGTGTTAGATTGTATTCGATCGATCCAGCCTGATCATCGAGTTGTTTTTGTTACTCCATTAATTTGGTTACCAAAGATTTTTTTTTTTTTTTGCACAGTTGCTGTAGGTGTTTGTGTGTGGGTGTACACGTGTGGGTGTGTATGCAGGCGGTAGCACAGTCATGAACATTAGGAATGAGGTACTGACAGTTGGATTATTTACAATGCTCCTGCAACTTATGACCTTTTATGTAGGAAAAAAAAAATCAGATTTGGTGTTTGTTTGTTTTTTTTTTTTTTTTATTTCTACGAAACGTCTTACCAAATCTGTGCAGCTTTTTTTGTTTGTTTTTTACTTTTTTCTCTTGTTACACCTTTAACATTGTAAAGCAATTTGCAGGACCTTGATCAATCATTTCTCCATGGTGGAGCTATGCTGTGTGGAGGTGGGGGATGTTGCCAACCACCTCACCTATGGGACACATGGACTGCTCTTCCTCACTGTTTGACACACCATCTTTCTGGGGGTTATTTTGTACTTCTGTTTGTTTAGCCTCACATCCCACTGGGAAAAGGTTATATATTAATAAATGGGGAAAAAAAAAGTTTGTTAAATGTTGTCTTTGTGCTTTGTTTAAAACCTATGTAACGGTGTGTCAGGTGTATACAGCTTTTAAAGTAATATTTTTCAGGGATGGAAAATTCAATAGCTCAAGGGCCTGGAGCAAGTAGATATCGGCTGGTGGGGGGGTTGCACATGCTTATCTGCTGAGCAACTATAAACTCAACAACCTGTCTTCGCAAAACAAATTTTTCATTTGGTACATTTTATATGGCAATTTTGTGGACACCTGACCATCACACCCATGTGCTTGTTGAATATCCCATTCCAGCTGTGGTCCTCCTCTGCTGTTTATTACAACAGCCGCTCTTCTGGGAAGGCAAGAAGATTTTGGACCATGACGGTGGAGATTTGTCCATTTAGGCCAGGGGTGTCCAAACTGATCCATAAAGGGCCGTGTGGCTGCAGGTTTTCGTTCCAGCCATGCAGCAGCACACCTGATTTGGCTCATTCAATCAACTGACACACCCACCCTTTAATCAAGGGTGGGTGTGGCTGCAAGTATTTGACTGTGTGGAGACAGTTCAGTTGATTGAATGAGCCAAGTCAGGTGTGCTGCTGCATGGCTGGAATGAAAACCTGCAGCCACACGGCCCTTTATGGATCAGTTTGGACACCCCTGATTTAGGCCACAAAGGCATTAGTGATGTCGGGCAACGAGTCAGAACTTGCAAGCTTCTGCTCTAGATTTAGCAAGCCATATCTTCATGGAGCTTGCTTTGTGCACAGGGGCATTGTCATGCTGGAATATGTTTGGGCCCTTTAGTTCCAGTGAAGGAAATTTGGTAGACTGTAGCATCAGACGTCTTGTACAGTCGTGTGCTTCCAACTTTGTAGCAACAGTTTAGGGAAGAACTACACATGGATGGATGTGATGGTTAGGTGTCTGAAAACCTTTGGCCGTAGTGTTATGTAGGCTATGATTAAGCAAAATGCCCTTCACAATGGTGCGACACGCCTTAGGTGCTGTTTGTTGTTGAGGTGGCGCACATATCACATGGTTATCAGAAACTTTCTTTGAAAATGTCAATCATAGAATTGTTTTCCCCTGGTTCGTTAATGCACGTGATTTTAGAAAACTAGCTCCATGTTATTATGTTAACTGCAGCTTTTAGGCTAAATGGATGAACAAAACGAGAGACTGAGCAGCACACTGAAGCATTTTTGTCCAATGCGTGAGCTAATACACTTTCTCATCTCATTATCTGTAGCCGCTTTATCCTGTTCTACAGGGTCGCAGGCAAGCTGGAGCCTATCCCAGCTGACTACGGGCGAAAGGCGGGGTACACCCTGGACAAGTCACCAGGTCATCACAGGGCTGACACATAGACAACCATTCACATTCACACCTATGGTCAATTTAGTCACCAGTTAACCTAACCTGCATGTCTTTGGACTGTGGGGGAAACCGGAGCACCCGGAGGAAACCCACGTGGACACGGGGAGAACATACAAACTCCACACAGAAAGACCCTCGCCGGCCACGGGGCTCGAACCCAGGACCTTCTTGCTGTGAGGCGACAGTGCTAACCACTACACCACCGTGCCGCCCCAATACACTTTACACGGAGTGCAGAATTATTAGGCAAGTTGTATTTTTGAGGATTAGTTTTATTATTGAACAACAACTATGTTCTCAATCAAACAAAAAGACTCATAAATATCAAAGCTGAATATGTATGGAAGTTAGAGTGGGGCGTTTTTAGTTTTGGCCATTTTAGGAGAATATGTATGTGTTCAGGTAACTTTCACTGTGCAGAATTATTAGGCAACTTAATAAAAAACAAATATGTAGCCATTTCACTTATTTTCACCAGGTACACTGATATGACAACTCCAGATTTGCAAATAAACATATCTGACATTCAAACACAAAACAAAAAACAAATCAGTGACCAATATAGCCACCCTTCTTCATGAGGACACTCAAAAGCCTTCCATCCATAGATTGTCAATTTCTTTATCTGTTCACGACCAACATTGTGTGCAGCAGCAACCACGGCCTCCCAGACGCTGTTCAGAGAGGCGTACTGTTTTCCCTCTTTGTAGACCTCACGTTTTATAATGGACCACAGGTTCTCTATGGGGTTTAGGTCAAGTGAACAAGGGGGCCATGTCATTATTTTTTCACCTTTCAGACCTTTACTGGCTAGCCACGCAGTGGAGTATTTGGACGCATGAGATGGAGCGTTATCCTGCATGAAAATCATGTTCTTGAAAGATGCTGACTTTTTCCTATACCACTGCTTGAAGAAGGTTTCTTCCAGGAACTGGCAGTAGGTCTGGGAGTTGAGTTTGGGTCCATCCTCAACTCGAAAAGGTCCAACAAGCTTGTCTTTGATGATACCAGCCCATAGCAGTACTCCACCTCCACCTTGCTGGCGTCTGAGTCGGAGTGGAGCTCTGTGCCCATTACTGATCCAGCCACAGGCCCATCCATCTGGCCCATCAAGAGTCACTCTCATCTCATCAGACCACAGCACCTTAGAAAAATCAGTCTTAAGATATTTCTTGGCCCAGTCTTGACGTTTTATCTTGTGTGCCTTACTCAGTGGTGGTCGTTTTTCAGCCTTCCTTACCTTGGCCATGTCCCTCAGTATTGCACACCTTGTACTCTTTGACACTCCAGGAATGTTGCAACTCTGGAATGTGGCAGAACTGGATGCTAATGGCTGCTTGTTAGCTTCACGCTTGATTTTCCGCAGATCATGTGCAGTTATTTTGCGCCTTTTTTTTCCCCACACGCTTCTTTCGACCCTGTTGACTATTTGCAATGAAACGCTTGATTGTTCGGTGATCACGTTTCAACATCTTCACAATTTCAAGAGTGCTGCATCCGTCTGCAAGACATCTCACAATTTTAGACTTTTCAAAGTCTGTCAGATCTCTCTTCTGACCCATTTTGCCAGAGGAAAAGAGGTTGCCTAATAATTATGCACACCTGATATAGGGTGTTGATGTCATTAGACCACACCCCCTCTCATTACACAGATGCACAGCACCTGATATACTTAATTGGTAGTAGGCTTTCAAGCCTAAACAGCTTGGAGTGGGACAACATGCATTAAAAGGATGTTGTGGTCAAAATACTCACTTGCCTAATAATTCTGCACTCAGTGTATTTTATATATAAAATTAACTGATTAGTTATACCCAATCAGTCGAGACTTTGTTTTAGTCTGCTTCAGTGAACATAATGTTTAACTGTAGGCTAAGCTTTTCTAACTTGTTCCCCAAATTAGCCTTGAGCTCAAGTCAGGACTAAAGCTAACTTCAGGCACCATGTTTTGGCTCTTTTTACTAAAATTAGGCTTAGAGAATTTTGTGTGTAAACTTATTTTTGCAGGAGTCGTTCTTTTAAATTGTACGTCTGTTCAAATCTTTCAGACCCTGCTGTCTGAGATCTAGCTCAGTAATGACAGCGCGAGATTCCTGTAAAAAGCCCGTTACATGAAGAGAATTGACCAAGGGATTCTTGATCAAGAGCCCTAATTAGATGATTTCACAGGGCTTGCACTTTTAAACGACTGCCAACAAGGAACACTTGCCAGTAGCCTGTTAGAAAGGCAGTGCTAAGCAGCAAGCATGCCAAGCAAATAGGAAAAAGGGTTCTTTAATGTGTGACAATCCTCATTTTCACAAAACCTTCAATCTCTCTTCATAGGCTTGGAGTTGGCCATAATTTGCACGCTTCAGATTTGGAAACGGTCTGGAAGAATGGTGAAATTTCTCCATTCAGCGTGGTTTGCATATAAAATGTTTCAAATGTGGAAAATCGTGTGGCAGTGTTGAACAATACACTGCCTCGATTTATACCGCATGACAGACTTCTGATTAGTCAGATGCTGTTGATTTAATGTTCTATCACAGCAGCTCTGATAGTAGTTCTTGATGAAAATGTCATTTCTAGATTAACCCTTTGGTGACTGACCCCTTGAAAATGGTTCCTCCAGGAACGATGACGTTTCAGTTGTCAAGACAACGGAAAAACTAAAATACAAAAACAGAAAGATACGTCACAATGCTCTTGTGCACAAAACAAAATGCTCTTGTATTTGTATTTTAGTTTTTCCATTGTCTTGACAACTGAAACGTCATGGTTCCTGGAGGAACCATTTTCAAGGGGTCAGTCACCAAAGGGTTAACAGCTTAAGTTATGTACTTGGGCGGCACGGTGGTGTAGTGGTTAGTGCTGTCGCCTCACAGCAAGAAGGTCCAGGTTCGAGCCCCATAGCCGGCGAGGGCCTTTCTGTGTGGAGTTTGCATGTTCTCCCCGTGTCTGCGTGGGTTTCCTCCGGGTGCTCCGGTTTCCCCCACAGTCCAAAGACATGCAGGTTAGGTTAACTGGTGACTCTAAATTGACCGTAGGTGTGAGTGTGAATGGTTGTCTTTGTCTATGTGTCAGCCCTGTGATGACCTGGCGACTTGTCCAGGGTGTACCCCGCCTTTCGCCCATAGTCAGCTGGGATAGGCTCCAGCTTGCCTGCGACCCTGTAGAACAGGATAAAGCAGCTACAGATAATGAGATGAGAAGTTATGTACTTGAGCTGTTAATCTAGAAAGTTTTATGTACTTTTATGACCAATAAATTTCCCCCCCCCCAAAAAAAAAAAAAGTGTAATTGATTATGAACGTTTTCTAGGAAAAGAAGCTTAACGTTTCTGAAAGGAGAACCCAGTGCCATCGCTTTGTAACGGTCTTTAGGCAAAATCCTTCAGGAGGCAGAGCTTTGTGCTTAATTTCTGAGAAACAGGACAAGTTGGTGTTTTTTGTGTTTGTTTATTTGAAGAGACGAAAAGAGAGGTTTATGAAGAATTAACTGTTTAGCTGCTAGAATAAAAGTCCCAACTTGAGCTAACTTGCTTTCATGAACTTTCATAACATTTTTAATGAAACTCAACATTAAATCTAATCAGCAACCTGTTGTATTGAATGAAAATTTTGGTTTTGCAATAAACATTTTAGTAAGATTATGAATGGATAATAGTACAGTGCATTTCTTTAATTAAACAAATTAATTTATTTTATTTGCATAGCGCTTAACAGACATAGTCATGAAGCAGCTTTACAGAAAAATAAAGACTTTAAACATGAGCTAATTTTATCCTAATAAATTATTCATCCCTGGTGGTGATGAATTCATCACTGCCAAATTTGTGGTATAAACCATAATGGAGAGTGCTGTAATAAGAAAATCAGCATATCCTTCAGGCATGGGAACATTCAGACATTTCATAACTGGTTCTAGTTATCTAATTTTCTTTGGTGCCAAACCGCTTTATAAAATCCTTATGGCTTCAGAATTATTCCACCATTTTATCTTTATGTAGTTAATAAAAAAGTACTGTTTTGGACGATCCCATCCTTTGAAACTGTCACTGCTTGGATTGTCTTTCAGTCACAGTTAGTTATTACGCAACAGCTTTGTGGTGGTGTGAAATATGGTGACTTGTTGCTGATTTGGCTACTCCTTTTATTTAAAATATTTTTATTTATTTATTAATTAGCCAGCTTCATTGTGAGCAGAATGAAGAGTAGAGAATCTGTGGTGTTGATTCTCGTCCCATGGTTCTACTTTCCTGATGTATTACTTGTTCAAGTTCGAAACCAAGAACATGACATGCTGGAAATGACATCAGTGGACTGGCAGTGGGAGTGTGTGCACCGTTCAGGGCAGTATCATGTTTGAGAATCCCATCAAAGCCTGGAAAATCTGTTTTTGTTTGGATTTGGTAAACTGCTGTATTGTTTAATTTCCACCACTTCATAATATGATCTTAAGAGTTTGCAAATCATAAAATATGTCAGCCTGAGCTGTTGATTTTTGGGTTTGGCTTTTTTTTTTTTTGGTCAGAGCCCATGCTGGTGCTTTTGTCCTTTCATAAACGGTTGCCACCCTCCTTTCATTTGTCTGGGTTTGTTTTGCTGTTAATAGTAGAGTTGGAGCATTCATGGAAAACTGAACAGAAAACCCATTATTATTCTACCGAGAACCTTTGGAGTCTGAGTATAGAGGCATACTGAAGCAACTTCAAGCTGCTAGGTTGAACCAGACGGTAAAATGGTGCACAGAGGAGGGTGTTGTAGTTTTTGGCAATGCTGTGGTTTAAAGTCCATCTTCTGGTCTACAGTCCAGAACCTTCACTACTTGCTTAGTACTCCAAATTATTTAAGGGTAGAGTCCCTAGTTTGATTCTTTTCAGGTTAAGATCAGTGTGGGTTTCCTCCGGGTTCTCTGGTCTCCTCCTACTTCCCAGAAAACATACCAGGAGGTGGCTTGGCAGCTCTAAATTGCTCCTAGGTGAGTGACGGGAGGTCAACCCCAAGTTTGACGGGGCGCCTGCAGGCCCGTGGCCGAGGTCAACCAAGTGATTTTATAACAGTAAAGGGGGACTACATCTGGAATAGGATGTTCAAAAAGCATTTACTGGTGTGATGGTCAGGTGTCCACATGCTTTTGGCTACAGTGTATATTAAAGCTATGAGTTAAGATTCTCAAGATCTGTTTCAGGGTTGAAGTACTTGTGGTATTTTAAAATGAGAGAAAAATGGAGAAATCAACTGCCGTAAACCACTGTGGCCACAGGAAACTAAGCAGGGATATAACTGATGATATACTTGCATGCATAAAGGCATGCTGGAGCCACTGATGTAACATGGATCGTCCATTAAGCAAATTCTCAGTGAAGCTCTGTATAAATGTCCGATTTGACTGACTTTATATATACACCATCCTAGCATTTCATCTCGCAGTTTAAGTCCTGACATTTTAAATTGAATTCAGGTGGGGGGCATTGTATTCAGTTGACCTAAATATATTCCATTGGTTTGGCATACAACCGTTTTGCCTTGCTACTTGCCTCCACACCTAATTTTTGATTGTCTTGATCTAAGTCAGCTTCAATGTTAATAATAATAATAATAATGTTGATGGTATTTTAGAAAAGAAAATCCAGTTGGTCATTTTCCAGAAAACCATAAACTCCTGTCTTGAATACTTTCCTGTGTCTGAAAACTTAATGTTAAAGCTTTACCTTTGACTATTACAAAGCTTTGACACTGGAGAATGTCTTCACAGAAAAGTCGACCATATCAATGATTGTCTGTACTATTGAAATGTATTCTACTGATTTGTGTTCATATATAATATAAAGTATGTAACCCTGATTCCAGAAAAAGTTGGGACACCTGCCTGCCTTTCATTGAAAATGTGTACGGTATTATGAAGTGCTAAATACAATAAAGTAGACCCCAGACTGTTGAGCAACTGAAATCGTATATCAAACAAGAATGGGAAGAATTGCATGTTCAAAATTCACATCCTCAGTTCCCAGAAGCTTACTCAGTGTTGCTAAAATAAAAGGTGACGTAACGCAGTTGTAAGCATGTCCCTGTCACAACATGTGTAGCGAAAAACAAAGTTGATCAGTTTGAACACTAAGTATCTTGTCTTTGTACTGTATTCAGTTGAATATAGGTCAAAAAGAAATTACAGATCGTTGCATTCTGATATAATTAAAGTAATTTATCATTTGGATCCAATCAGGATCAAATAGTAAGATTGCATGGTACACTGTATATCATACTCGTATAAAAAGTACACCCAATGGCATTATTTAACTTTTCCAGTGTTCTTGTAGTGGAGCTGCTGATACTAGATGTCATGAACGGAACTGTTGGCCCTGCAGAGATGAACTATTCCCCCATGTCGTCGTCTGAACATGGAGTGTAGCTCTTCGAGCCTGGCACTGCTCTTCCTGTGCTGTTTCAGGACGTATACTCTGTGGATCATATTATGGGAACAAATTAGTCAGTGTTTAACTCACTGAAGTGTGAACCCCAGTTTAAAACCCTGCTTACAGGAATGTTTTCAGCATTCCTAGAAATCATTTTGGAAAAAAAAAAAGCCCTGAGCACTCATATTTAAATGTTAGACAGAAATGGCTTATATATTAAAATAAATTATATATACACACAGTGGTGCTTGAAAGTTTGTGAACCCTTTATAATTTTCTATATTTCTGCATAAATGTGACCTAAAACAACATCAGATTTTCACACAAGTCCTAAAAGTAGATAAGGAGAACCCAGTTAAACAAATGAGACAAAAAATATTATACTTGATCATTTATTTATTGAGGAAAATGATCCAATATTACAAATCTGTGAGTGGCAAAAGTATGTGAACCTTTGCTTTCAGTATCTGGTGTGAGCCCCTTGTGCAGCAATAACTGCAACTAAACGTTTGCGGTAACTGTTGATCAGTCCTGCACACCGGCTTGGAGGAATTTTAGCCCATTCCTCCGTACAGAACAGCTTCAACTCTGGGATGTTGGTGGGTTTCCTCACATGAACTGCTCACTTCACTTCAGGTCCTTCCACAACATTTCGACTGGATTCAGGTCAGGACTTTAACTTGGCCATTCCAAAATATTAACTTTATTCTTCTTTAACCATTCTTTGGTAGAACGACTTGTGACCAATAAATGACCAAGTATAATATTTTTGTCTCGTTTGTTTAACTGGGTTCTCTTTATCTACTTTTAGGACTTGTGTGAAAATCTGATGATGTTTTAGGTCATATTTATGCAGAAATATAGAAAATTCTAAAGGGTTCACAAACTTTCAAGCACCACTTTGTGTGTTTATATACTTACAATGTCAACTTGCAAGTATGGCAAAATTCCTTTGGTAATTCTTTACCAAAAAGGTTTCCATAACTAATATTTCTTACTGTGGGCGGCACGGTGGTGTAGTGGTTAGCGCTGTCGCCTCACAGCAAGAAGGTCCGGGTTCGAGCCCCGTGGCCGGCGAGGGCCTTTCTGTGCAGAGTTTGCATGTTCTCCCCGTGTCCGCGTGGGTTTCCTCCGGGTGCTCCGGTTTCCCCCACAGTCCAAAGACAAACTGGTGACTCTAAATTGACCGTAGGTGTGAGTGTGAATGGTTGTCTGTGTCGCCCTGTGATGACCTGGCGACTTGTCCAGGGTGTACCCTGCCTTTCGCCCGTAGTCAGCTGGGATAGGCTCCAGCTTGCCTGCGACCCTGTAGAACAGGATAAAGCGGCTAGAGATAATGAGATGAGACAAATGCTGAAACATGATTTGCCCATGTTACCTAATGCCATTTAAGGGAACTTTAATGTAAATTATCATTCAATTCAATCACTTTAAAAGGTAGCAGTGATAAAAGTTTTGCTTAAGGTACCGGCTGAAGCTCTCTGGTCCATTACAGACCCTTAAAAGCTGAAGTTCTAGGGGCGTCGTGGCTCAGGTGGATAAGCCACCATACCATAAATCCGGGGACCCGGGTTCGATTCCGAGGTCATTTCCCGATCCCTCCCCATCTCTCTCTCCCACTCATTTCCTGTCTCTATGCTGTCCTATCCAATAAAAGTGAAAAAAGCCCAAAAAAAATCTTAAAAAAAAAAAAAAAAAAGCTGAAGTTCCCTGGCTTATGATAAGCTTAAAAAAAAGAAAAGGGGCTTTGCTGCATTACAATATTACCCATTAGTCTCAATTCAAAATTAAAGAAATATTTATCCTTTATGTATGTTTTCCACACTCATAAACTCATTTTAAAATAGTTTTAAAGGTGACCTCCTATAACCCTTTTCCATCTGTTGACACAGTTCCTGGAGGGCTTAATCAATTATCTGACACGCTTCAGTCAAAATTCCACAAGAATAAAGCCCTATAACATACTTCTGACACCGTTTCAAAATGGCTGATTTGAGTACCTGTTCCTTTAAATGATGAGTCACTGCTCACCCCACCCCTTTCTTCAACCGGCCAATCAGGTAGCACTTTCCTCATGAGTGTTCGCTTGTAAGGGGAGTTCTCAAGCCATGAGGGGGTGGGATAATTCTAATGAGCTCCTCTTGTGACATAGAAAGAGGAGGCAAATCTGAACGGCTTGTTGACGCTCATATTTTCTGAAATAGGTGACCCAAAAGAAACTGACTGGGTGTCTTATTTCAGAGTTTGTGGGTTGAAAGGCACACCAGATACTCAAATGTATGTGCACTACCACTGAAAAAGGGACTTTTGTATAATGTGTCCTCATTAAAGGAGAACTGAAGGCAAATTTTTTTAATCAAAATTCTATTTATCTCATTTTATTAAATATAGGAATGCATTTTTGATAGCTATTTTGTCACTGCTGTAGCAAGTTATGAGTGTTTGAAATACGCTATGTAATATATCAGTCCATATGTCAAAGCAAAGGCCGTAAACGAGATTCGTTGAGACCTGTGTGAGACATCGTAGGACGGAAGTAAAACGTACAGCGGAAATCAAAGTGACCAACATCTGCCAACGTTGTCAAAAGACACGCGCGCCCTCTTTCGAATGCTGATGTAATCAAGCCAGTAGTTTTGTTTGTTTTGATAGCAATCAGGAAAGTTTGAAAAAAGTAGGCAGTAATCGTCATTTAAACTCGTTTTTATGCAATATTTCATTTGGAAAACAGTTTTCAAAATGGCGGTGCTGACACTTGACGTGTCGAAGTCTCACACAAGTCTCGTGAAGATCGTGTGGATAAGCGACGCCTGCTGTGGACCAAACAAACTAAATTCAACATAGCTAAAAACCGAATCAGCTGATAAGTATAATATTTAATTGCAATTAGTTGCCAATACGAGTCATGATATAAGGTTACTAAAACCGAAAACGTAATTGAATAACACGTTAATTAAGAAATAAAGCAAGTTTAAAAATGACTTCAGTTCTCCTTTAAGAAATACATAAGTTATGTTAAATCACCTCTCTATTACCGTCATGTTATCTGAACCATTATCCTGATTAAGTGGTGCTGCAACACTCCCAATCCAACATGGCTGACGGTAACAGATCTTGGCACATATCTTGGCAATATATAAATGAATGGACATTTTTAATCATTTATGGCATTTAAAAACTGAGACCTAAAAAATTCATATTTTTTCCCAGGTATTTTTAGAAATAATTATTAAACCATATTTTTGTTATTCAGTAGCTGCTAGCTTTTGCTTTTTAATGTACAAGTTTGAGAAAAAGTCAGCATTTATTTAAACTGACCTGCCATTTCTTGTCATAAAAACATATAAAAGTCTTTGTTTTAGAATTATTTATGCATGAAAGGCTTAAACACCAAACATATCAATTGGGATAAATAGGAACATTACGTAAATACTCGTATCTACAAGCTGACTCTTGCAAATTCTTATAAAATGTTCTGTTTCGTAATTGTGTGGGTTTGTATTTCATTTTCTTGGACACAGTGTTTAATTTCAAAAGACATGTTGTAACCTCTGTCAGTCCACATGAGTCATGGATGTTATTCATCAAGTTAACTTTGGTAATTGCACTGACATGCAGTTCCAGGTAAAACTTCCATGCCTTCTTTAGAAATGCATATGACAAGAACACAAACCAGACAATTCTCAAATCCTGAAGTGGAAATCAGCACTAAACCAACATCCGGAATAATTTAACCAAATCGGTGACACTGATAACGCTACGTGCCAAAGCACAGGAAGTGAGAAGCTACTACTGCTACAGGGAAAATTTGTTTGAACACAAGTGCTGTTAAAGAGAATTACTCAAGAATAAGGAACAGAAGTTGTTTGTTATTGAAGTAGCCATATAACAATTTTAGCTTTACTCGTCTGTGTGTATATTCACCTCACTTGTGACCTCAAATATCTGAAAAACATTCTCGTGTTGACACGACATTGACATGTCCACATTGTTCTCAGAATGGATAAAAAGGCTGCATTGTAGGACGTCGTACATGTTTTAAAGTGTAATTGCTTCCACATATTTTAACAGTATGGGGTTTTCTTACATCTCACCATTTAATAGGTTGAAAATGTTCAATGTTGAATCTGAACATTTTTGAGAAAGTAATATTATAATGAATCGGACAGGTACAGTATAGATTAGGTTCTTAGGAAAGGATTAGGATTATAGTTTTTTCACATTCACAAATAACAATAGCAAAAAGTACAAGAAAATAAAATTTAAGACATTTTCACATAATATGCATGAATCAGATTATTAATTCATAAAATTGCTACGGTTAGCTGTGACTGGCCCTCATCTATATGTCAAATAGTGTATCTGTACTGCTTTTCTTGGGCTGTATTCTGATGGTTTATAATGCAATGTGTGCTTAGAAACGGAGCAAAATCTATCTCCATTATAATGTGTTTTTCTGCCAATGGCTTCAGCAAAGGACATGCTGGCTTTGGTTATTGGCAAACACGCACCATGTGTACAGAACTGTGGAAAACCGAAATGTTTCCACACTGGCACAAGTTTATTGCCGTCACTATGATTTCTTTAATTATCTGCTTAACGTTTATATCAAAATAGAGGTGCAGACCATGACTGGGATCCATTTAGACCCAACAAAAAAAGTCAAACATTTTAACTCTCATGTGGGCAGGTTGTGGCCAGATGCTGAACGTATATACTGTACATACTGTACTTATGCATATTGAAGTCTCGGTCTGCCTGAAGGGTCCCAACTCCCATTTAGTTTCTCCAGGAGGGCTATTGTCTATTAAATATTGTTTAATCTCATCTTGCTGGAAAACAGTACAGGTCTTGTTCCATTTGGTTCCCTGTCCAGTAACAACACAGGAACTTTGAAATAGGGTCAGAACTGACAGCTGGTCTATTATGCTCGTTTGTGTCTGGATGGGCCTGCTTTCTGTCATTTTAAAGATACTATATGGGCCACCTACAATCCTGCAGCGGAGCTTCGTTAACATGAGCAGGAATCATTCAAATGTTGAACCCACCTAACGATTAGAGATCTAATATTGAAAGGAATAGACTATAAACTAATCTTACCTAATGCACCTTTAATGAGGTGAGCTAACGTAGATACAGTGGTGCTTGAATGTTTGTGAACCCTTTAGAATTTTCTATATTTCTGCATAAATATGACCTAAAACAACATCAGATTTTCACACAAGTCCTAAAAGTAGGTAAAGAGAACCCAGTTAAACAAATAAGACAAAAATATTATACTTGGTCATTTATTTATTGAGGAAAATGATCCAATATTACATATCTGTGAGTGGCAAAAGTATGTGAACCTCTAGGATTAGCAGTTAATTTGAAGGTGAAATTAGAGTCAGGTGTTTTCAATCAAAGGGATGACAATCAGGTGTGAGTGGGCACCCTGTTTTATTTAAAGAACAGGGATCTATCAAAGTCTGATCTTCACAACACATGTTTGTAGAAGTGTATCATGGCAGGAACAAAGGAGATTTCTGAGGACCTCAGAAAAAGCATTGTTGATGCTCATCAGGCTGGAAAAGGTTACAGAACCATCTGTAAAGAGTTTGGACTCCACTAATCCACAGTCAGACAGATTGTGTACAAATGGAGGAAATTCAAGACCATTGTTACCCTCCCCGGGGTGGTCGACCAACAAAGATTACTCCAAGAGCAAGGCGTGTAATAGTCAGTGAGGTCACAAAGGACCCCAGGGTAACTTCTAAGCAACTGAAGGCCTCGCTCACATTGGCTAATGTTCATGAGTCCACCATCAGGAGAACACTGAACAACAATGGTGTGCATGGCAGGGTTGCAAGGAGAAAGCCACTGCTCTCCAAAAAGAACATTGCTGCTCATCTGCAGTTTGCTAAAGATCACGTGGACAAGCCAGAAGGTTATTGGAAAAATGTTTTGTGGATGGATGAGACCAAAATAGAAATTTTTGGTTTAAATGAGAAGCATTATGTTTCAAGAAAGGAAAAGACTGCATTCCAGCATAAGAACCTTGTCCCATCTGTGAAACATGGTGGTAGTATCATGGTTTGGGCCTGTTTTGCTGCATCTGGGCCAGGACGACTTGCCGTCATTGATGAAACAATGAATTCTGAAGGAAAATGTCAGGACATCTGTCTATGAACTGAATTTCAAGAGAAGGTGGGTCATGCAGCAAGACAACGACCCTAAGCACACAAGTCGTTCTACCAAAGAATGGTTAAAAAAGAATAAAGTTAATGTTTTGGAATGGCCAAGTCAAAGTCCTGACCTTAATCCAATCGAAATGTTGTGGAAGGACCTGAAGTGAGCAGTTCATGTTAGGAAACCCACCAACATCTCAGAGTTGAAGCTGTTTTGTATGGAGGAATGGGCTAAAATTCCTCCAAGCCGGTGTGCAGGACTGATCAACAGTTACCTGGAGGACACTCTGGACTCTTGCAGTGGTGCTTTTGTGGCTGGGGATTGTAGTTGACTTGCTGACTCTAGGACTGCAGTTGACTTGCTGACTTTGGGACTGCGGTTGTTGTGAACGGTTTTGCGCTCGGGTTTCTGTCGGTGGGGGGTTTATAGCATCAACGAAGCTGACTTTATGTTAGGACTGCTAATGTTATAGTCATGTTGTCTGTTGTTGCCCAGATGGAGATGGGTTCCCTTTTGAGTCTGGTTCCTCTCGAGGTTTCTTCCTCATGTCGTCTGAGGGAGTTTTTCCTTGCCACCATTGCCACAGGCTTGCTCATTGGGGATAGATTAGGGATAAAATTAGCTTATATTTTAAGTCATTAAAATTCTGTAAAGCTGCTTTGCGACAATGTTTATTGTTAAAAGCGCTATACAAATAAGCTTGACTTGACTTACTGGAAACGTTTAGTTGCAATTATTGCTGCACAAGAGAGTCACACCAGATACTGAAAGCAAAGGTTCACATACTTTTGCCACTCACAGATATGTAATATTGGATCATTTTCCTCAATAAATAAATGACCAAGTATAATATTTTTGTCTCATTTGTTTAACTGGGTTCTTTTTATTTACTTTTAGGACTTGTGTGAAAATCTGATGATGTTTTAGGTCATATTTATGCAGAAATATAGAAAATTCTAAAGGGTTCACAAACTTTCAAGCACCACTGTAAGTTGTGTACGTGGCTGTAGTTCAGTGTTATTATACGAGGTACTCAAGGTCATTTGTAAAGATGGGTTGTTGTATGGTCTTATGGCATAAATGGGACATTATATTGCCTTTTGTTACTATGATGTGCTGTCGCTGGACAGTAAGTTGAAAATGTTGATTAGTCTGATCTCCCTGAGTTCTCACCCCATGATTGCAACTCTTGGGAGAGACTAAGGCCCTGTCCACACGGCAACGGATTCAGGTGAATCCGATAAAATTGTTTATCGTTTCGGCCTGGCGTCCACACGGCACCGGCGTTTTGGGTGCCCCAAAACGCAATCTTTTGAGAACGGGTTCCAGAGTGGAAAGATCTGGCAACGTTGCCGTTGCGAAGTCGTCTGGATGAGTAGAACGGATTTGTTTACGATGACATCACAACCACATGACTGTGAGTGCTTCACGCCGGGTAGAAGTGTAATGAACTCGATGCGAGTTGTCAACAAATCCTATAACTTGGTTCATGAAACGCGCTTACAAAATATTTTCACTGTGAGTATTTATTGTGTAATGGTGCAAAGTGAGAGAGAGAGAGTGAGAGACTCTGCCCTTAGGGCAGAGTCAATCCCGCCAGCAAAAATAGGGAAAAAAAGGAGCGATCTCACCTCTTCAGATGTTGGCTTAAGTCCTACAATACATTCCTCAAAAAGGGCGTAGAAGAACAAATTAATCCATCAACGTGTAGCATTCAATTTATTCCGGACCATTAAAGACGCCGCCTTCCACGTAGAATCATACGTCATCCTCGCCGCCATATTGGATGGGTCAAAGCGGAGAATAAAGATGCCTCATTCATGTGCTGCGTTTAACTGTACCAACAGGTTTGCCATCCAAACGAGATCACATGGGATTACCTTTCACAGGTGAGACTGGAAAAATACTTTTCATTGTATTTGGTCATTATAACGTAATTTTATGAACAGATTTTTCTGACTTTGTGGCTAATATGAAGTCTCACGCATAATAGTTTATGCGCATGCGTCCTTACTTCTATTGTTCTGGTGTCTCCGAAGGGACCATCTTACAGCGCCCCTAGAGGTGTGGCATGTGTATTGCATCATTTTCAGCAAGCGTTGCGTTGCCATATGGACCTGATATTTTACTGATCGTTGCCCATGTGGACGCGATATAAGAGAACTATCTTAGCTCATGGGAGACCAAGGTATGGTTCCATCTATCTCTGATGCCCTTCAGTCAGTTGCTTTGCAAACTTCTTTTTACCTTCAAATTAATTCTTGTATCTATTTTTACATTACATGGCATTATATTACATTACATTGGCGGCACAGTGGTGTAGTGGTTAGCATTGTCACCTCACAACAAGAAGGTTCTGGGTTTGAGCCTAATGGCCAACGGGGGCCATTCTGTGTGGAGTTTGCATGTTCTCCCTGTGTCTGTGTGGGTTTCCTCCAGGTGCTCTGGGTTCCTCTACAGTCCAAAAGACATACAGTTAGGCTAACTGGCCAATCTAAATTGCCCATAGGTGTGAATGTGTGTGTGAATGTGCAGAAAGGAAACCACCCTACTCCTGCAATTCTGCCCAAATCAACCAAACATGGTTCGCCTCAAGCCTGGATCAGATGCATCAGTGACCACGACATTACGTTAACGGTGTTTAGCAGACACTCTTACCCAGAGCAACATACAACATACCTAGGGCAGCCTGGGGAGCAGGTGAGGGTTAGGTTCCTTGCTCAAGGGCACTTCAGCCATTCCTGCTGGTCCAGGGAATCGAACCATAAAATTCCTTTTATTTAGCCCATATAATAAACTTATTTAACCAATTTTCTTCTTAAGCCATCAGTTCTTTAGGTATAATGTTCTACTGGACATGATGAAATAAACTTAACAAGCAAATATAAAGGCTTCAGCTTACATGATTAAAAGAAACTGCTGAGGTAGGAGAGAAACTGTTCCTTTTGACACATGCTTAAATATGAATAAAGGCCTCTGAGACCATTGCATCACATTCTCGTGAAAAGATTTATACTGTATTATAAAGCCGGGCACATATTAGAAGTCGAGCACAGAACAGAAAATTACCTACATTTTAAGTAAATGTTTATTAAGTGATTTAAATTAAGCTTATATATTGGAGTCTGGTAATGCAGTTAACTACAAATATAAATTTTGTTGATATAATTTTGTCAATGTAAATTATGAAATGTATGTCAGAAATTATGGGCGGCATGGTGGTGTAGTGGTTAGCGCTGTCACTTCACAGCAAGAAGGTCCGGGTTCGAGCCCCGTGGCCGGCGAGGGCCTTTCTGTGTGGAGTTTGCATGTTCTCCCCGTGTCCGCGTGGGTTTCCTCCGGGTGCTCCGGTTTCCCCCACAGTCCAAAGACATGCAGGTTAGGTTAACTGGTGACTCTAAATTGACCGTAGGTGTGAATGTGAGTGTGAATGGTTGTCTGTGTCTATGTGTCAGCCCTGTGATGACCTGGCGACTTGTCCAGGGTGTACCCCGCCTTTTGCCTGTAGTCAGCTGGGATAGGCTCCAGCTTGCCTGCGACCCTGTCGAACAGGATAAAGCGGCTAGAGATAATGAGATAAGATGTCAGAAATTAATGCACACATTTTACCTTCACCTACGTTTATTTCTGCCATTTGTTCTTCCATTGGCTGTCAGGATTAAGTCCTATAGCTTATAGGATTAAGTCCTATAGCTTCTTCTAAGGACACATTCTCCTCAGCAATCCCTCAATGATGATATAAAGGGTGATGGTGGGTTTCAGACAGTGGGGCTGTTTTTTTCTTTCTTTCTTTTTTGCAACAGCTGCTGCTTAATGAGCAAAAGAAGCAGTATCTGCATATGGACCAAACACAAAACACCCCAGAACAACCGAGCCATTGTTCTGGAAATGCTGAGCACATATATTTAGAGCCCCTTGTGAATTACTCGGTGCTGCTGTTTAATCTCTCTGTTTTGCATTTATGGTCATAATTACACCTAAATTGCATCACTTAATAGTAACTGGTACATATTGACAACTAATGTCACTGTAAAAATGACTGTTAAATACACCAGGTGTTATATAATATATTCAACATTGAAAAGACCAGATTTTCTCTGCAATCTGGTTCAAAACCAGCAGTATTAGTTGGACCCAGATGTGCAAAAAGGGGGGGAAAGGGATGTGTGCCAGACCAGCTGATGACAGGTCAGTCTCATTTTTGTTGTATGCCCCTGTCAAATAATACTTTCTAAAACTACATTGAGCTTCTTCTTATTGTTCCAGTATATTACAGTCTGAGTTATATGCAACATAATAGCACAGGGGAGATGGATTCTCTCACAGAACATGATTATGAACAGTCAGGTCTGCTCCTGATTACATGCTTTTCATTCTTATTTATTGTGCTGTGCTTTCTACAATCTGCTGGGACAAGATGTGATATGAGAGCTTTCATGAAACTCACTTATTTAATACCTTCTTCAGTTTTTGTGTTATTGATGAGGAATTTTGCCAGTCGCCTGCAGGTTTTGATTGCAGCCCAAATAATGAAACACATTTATACGGTTTTGTTTACACAGTTTTACTCTTCAATAGCTTTCTTTGTGTGTGAGTCCTTGTGGGAAACAGATATGGAGAGCGGCTCTGTTTACATGGACACAATAGCCCAAATAAGTTCTTAGGTCATCTAAGAGACAACGCCAAACTATTTGCATGAGCTGTATTTAAGAAAAGTATTTAAAAAAAAAAAAGTCCCTATCACACCAGAATCTGGTTTTCCCAGGTAGTCTCCTGTCCCAGTACTAACCAACTCTTTAAGGTGTATGGGTGCAGCACCAGTCTCTGTTTCCATACTGTAGCCCTCTGCCTCTTGCCTATACAGCTAGGGTTATAGTGGGGGGCCAGTCCTCTGGTAACCAGAAGAGTTTGACTTCCCTACTTGCATCTGTATTGCCAGACATTTGTAGGTACCATTTTTATGATGGTCTTTGGTATGACCCAACCGCAAGTAGAACTCATGATCTCCTGGTTGAGAGGCGGACACGCTAACCACTAGGCCAACTTGTGGTTGTATTTAAGAAAAGTAGATTATATATTGCCCTGCTTGCACACTTCAGTCTAATGTGATTCGAATACAGTTTGAAATGTGCCCATCTCCGAGATTCACCTATAATAAGGAAGTAACTGAATATGAATAAATTGTGTTCATACATTCAATGCACATGAAAAGGAGGTTCACTTTATTTTTAAAAGAAGCTTGCCAGAAGGTTTTCACAGGGCATCTGATTGAGAGGTGTGCATGAAGCTTGCAGGCCACATGTGATGATCATTCATTCATTCATTCATCTTTAGTAACTGCCTGGTCAGGCTTGCGGTGGAATAAATTAGACTAGTAGGTAATTCGTTATGGCAATTATCATGGCCAGGTAGAAACAAAAATAATAACTGTTCAAGCAGGGTTTAAAAAAATAACAATAATACACAGTCCTAACTCTAGACGATAGGAGCTAAAGTGATATACAGTGCCTTGAAAAAGTATTCATCCCCCTTGGTGTTTGTCCTGTTTTGTTGCATTACAAGCTGGAATTAAAATGGATTTTTGGGGGGTTAGCACCATTTGATTTACACAACATGTCTACCACTTTAAAGGTGCACATTGTTTTTTTTATTGTGATACAAACAATAATTAAGATGAAAAAAAACAGAAATCTGGAGTGTGCATAAGTATCCCCCCCCCCGTCAGTACTTTATAGAGCCAACTTTTGCTACAATTACAGCTGCAAGTCTCTTGGAGTATGTCTCTATTAGCTTAGCACATCTAGCCACTGGGATTTTTGCCCATTCCTCAAGGTAGAACTGTTCCAACTCCTTCAAGTTAGATGGGTTGTGTTGGTGTACAGCAATCTTCAAGTTATGCCACAGATTCTCAATTGGATTGAGGTCTGGGCTTTGATTAGGCCATTCCAAGACATTTAAATGTTTCCCTTTAAACCTCTCCAGTGTAGCTTTAGCAGTATGTTTAGGGTCATTGTCCTGCTAGACCATGAACCTTTGTCCCAGTCTCAAACATCTGGCTGACTCAAACAGGTTTTCCTCCAGAATTACCCTGTATTTCCATCTTTCCTTCAATCCTGACCAGCTTTCCTGTCCCTGCAGATGAAAAACATCCCCACAGCATGATGCTGCCACCACCATGCTTCACTGTAGGGATGGTGTTCTGAGGGTGTTGGGTTTACGCCACACATGGCATTTCCCATGATGGCCAAAAAGTTCAATTTTTGTCTCATTTGACCAGAGAATCTTCTTCCATGTGTTTGGGGAGTCTGCCACATGCTGTTGGGCAAACTCCAAATGTGATTTTTTAAGCAATGACTTTTTTCTAGCCACTCTTCCATAAAGCCCCACTCTGTGGAGTGTACAGCTTAAAGTGGTCCTCTGGACAGATAGTCCCATCTCCTTTGTGGATCTTTGCAGGTCCCTCAGCATTATCATTGGTGTCTTTTTTGCATCTCTGATTAATGCCCTCCTTGCCCGGTCTGTGAGTTTTGGTGGACGGCCTTTTCTTGTCAGGTTTGTAGTGGTGCCATATTCTTTCCATTTTGCTATAATGGATTTAATGGTGCTTTGTGGGATATTCAAAGTGTGGGATATTTTTTATAACCCAACCCTGATCTATACTTCTCCACAACTTCGTCTCTGACCTGTTTGGAGGCTCCTTGGTTTTCATGTTGCTTGCTGCAGAGTCAGGGTCCTTCCAGAACAGGTTGATTTATACAGACATCATGTGACACTTTGATTGCACACAGGTGGATCTTAATCAACTAATTATGTAAGTTATGAAGTGAATTGGTTGGACCAGCTTTTATTTTAGGGGTTTCAAATGAAAGGGGGTGAAAACTTATGCACACTCCAGATTTCTGTTTTTTCATCTTAATTGTTGTGTCACATTAAAAAAAAAAATGTGCACCTTTAAAGTGGTAGACATGTGGTGTAAATCAAATGGTGCTAACTCTCCAAAAATCCATTTTAATTCCAGCTTGTAATGCAACCAAACAGGACAAACACCAAGGGGGATGAATACTTTTGCAAGGCACTGTAGCTGAGGTTGAGGAACTGTCAGGGCAAGAATGAACAAACCATACTGACAGTGTTGGCTTTTCTAACTCTGTTTTATTGCCAGTGTTTTCACAGACACAGCAATAGGCTTTATTACAAACAAACAAACAATGTTCCCATTTAGGCCACAGCCAATTCAGTTTAAATCCAAATACAGATATAGATTAATAAGATACTAAACAGATACAGGAAGTGGAATTACACCCTTAACCTACTGTACATGCCTACGAGTTCCTTTAGAGAACACCTGAAATATTCTGGAGTTGAAAGTATGCGGTTCATGCCTTACTCTCTTACTGAAGTAATAATTGAAAATTATTGAAAAAGTAAACCTCTAGAAAACAGACTGTGCAATTATAACATTTACAAAATATCTCATCTCATCTCATTATCTCTAGCCGCTTTATCCTTCTACAGGGTCGCAGGCAAGCTGGAGCCTATCCCAGCTGACTACGGGCGAAAGGCGGGGTACACCCTGGACAAGTCGCCAGGTCATCACAGGGCTGACACATAGACACAGACAACCATTCACACTCACATTCACACCTACGGTCAATTTAGAGTCACCAGTCAACCTAACCTGCATGTCTTTGGACTGTGGGGGAAACCGGAGCACCCGGAGGAAACCCACACGGACAGAACATGCAAACTCCACACAGAAAGGCCCTCGCCGGCCCCGGGGCTCGAACCCAGGACCTTCTTGCTGTGAGGCGACAGCGCTAACCACTACACCACCGTGCCGCCCATTTACAAAATATGCTTATTATTAATTTCTAACAAAATGGTAGTCTCATTCTCTTCATAAATATGTGGGCCATTGCTTCTAACCTGCATTTTGCTTAATGAAACCACGTGTCATTAACTATCATAACTGGGTAAATGCATACTTTATATGAATTATAGAAATTAATTTTTTTTAAATTCATAATTGGTCATTGAAAAAATCAGTATATAAATTAGATCCAAACAAACTGGAGACAAGTAATTTTTGTTTATAACACCAGTGTTAAATTCTTGAATCTGATTGGTGTGAAGGTATTGAACAGTTTTCTATAACAGCAGCTCTGGTAGTAATGCTATCTGCAAACAAATCATTTATATGAATGTGATCATGAGAATCCATTATCATTTCTATAAAAAACAACTCATTCACAGGAACATGTATGGTGGACATTCCATGTAATCCATCCATCCATTATCCCTAACTGCTTATCCTGTACGGGGTCACAGGCAAGCTGGAGCCTATCCTAGCTGACTATGGGTGAGAGGCGGGGTACACCCTGGACAAGTCGCCAGGTTATCGTAGGGCCGACACATAGACACAGACAACCATTCACACTCATAATCACACCTACGGTCAATTTAGAGCCACCAATTAGCCTAACATGCATGTCTTTGGACTGTGGGGGAAACCAGAGCACCCGGAGGAAACCCACACAGACATGGGGAGAACATGCAAACTCCACACAGAAAGGCAGAAAGGCCCCCATTGGCCACTGAGCTTGAACCCAGAACCTTCTTGTTGTGAGGCAACGGTGCTAACCACTACACCACTGTGCCACCTCCATGTAATCCAAGACTAATAAATAACAGATAAAAAGTGCCATTTCACAAACTGATAACATGAAGCTTTCTGTAAAGATCAGTGGCGGCTGGTAGTCTTTCAAACAGGTGAGGCTGGTCGGTCACGATATTTCCAGATTTTAAAAGAAAAAAGAAAAAACACATCAATTTTGCCCATTCTCTTGCCTCTGATCTGGCTGATTGTTGGCAGGGTCACAAACTGTGAAATAACAGGTTCTTTTGGCTCATTAGCCTACTGTCCAATATACATGATGGTGGTGTTGGGTGTGTGTGTATATTTTAACATTTTATATTTTAAAATTGTGGCATGTTGTTTAAAAATTGATCATTATTGAAAGTAGTTCTTTGTCAGGAACCTCAGCAGTAACAGCAGAGTGTTCTGGAATAGGCACAAGCACTGACCTTGGGGAGCCAAACATAGAGCTGGGTGCCACACATTTCATTCAATAGCACTTTCCCTATATTTTACTTATTTTGACTGAGAAATGTTTTATTGACAATTTTGATAACCCTTCACTTTTAATCCAGGTCTGTAATGTGAAATGTTCTCGGCTGTGTTTTTGTTTAAAAATGTTTTCCAAATTGTAGCTGTGTTTAATTCATATCCAGAAAAATATATATTCCAATATAATATACTCAGCATAAACATTTTAAATAGATTCTATATTTTTGGTCTATCCATGACATATTACTAAAGTAGCCTATTTACTGTTGTTGATGTGGGTCACTTGCTGTTAGCCAATTCACTTTCTCGTACCAGGAGAGCTGAAAGGAACGAGTATTATTCCCTACCTTTTTCACCAAGTCAATTTGAGGCGTTGGTCTACCCTGCTCTTTAATTTTAATTTTTTCCTCGAAAGGGAGACTGGCAAATGGCTTCGCCAAAATTAAATCAGCAATGCTTGGCATCCGTGCGCAGCTTTCTTGCTAGCTGACTAGCCCCCTCAAGTTCAAGTTCAGTCACTGAAATAAACGAAATTTCTGGAACTAAGATAGCAAACTTGACAACACTATATTTACACTTTATCTCATCTCATTCTCATTATCTCTAGCCGCTTTATCCTTCTACAGGGTCGCAGGCAAGCTGGAGCCTATCCCAGCTGACTACGGGCGAGAGGCGGGGTACACCCTGGACAAGTCGCCAGGTCATCACAGGGCTGACACATAGACAAAGACAACCATTCACACTCACATTCACACCTACGGTCAATTTAGAGTCACCAGTTAACCTAACCTGCATGTCTTTGGACTGTGGGGGAAACCGGAGCACCCGGAGGAAACCCACGCGGACACGGGGAGAACATGCAAACTCCGCACAGAAAGGCCCTCGCCGGCCCCGGGGCTCGAACCCAGGACCTTCTTGCTGTGAGGCGACAGCGCTAACCACTACACCACCGTGCCGCCCTATATTTACACTTTATTTACAATGAAAATATATACAAACTAAAAAAGCTGGTAGAAACCGTATGTAATGAATGAAATCGAAATGTAAGCTGATCTCTTACAATACACCACAGCACTTGTGAATCCGCATGGGATTGAACTGAGATTCACCGCTGCCTGTCTATAGTTGAAACGAGCTGTCAATCAAAGAAAATATCCGGCCGCTTTCACCAATCACCAGTCTCCTCGCGGAAACTGCCATGTCCCTCCCACTGTGAGGCTCGGAGTCCGGTGGGCGGGCGTTTTCGCAGTATTTGTCCAATAACCGTCTTGCATTTTGAGATTGAAAAGCGCAGAGCTCCCAAATGCCATTGAAGTCCACTGAGGCTGGGCTGCATCGCGCTCTCACGAAGGGGAAAAACTCACGTACACATTAGGTGAACTGGGGAAAGTTATAACGGAATGATTTCACACTGTAGTTGGGTTGAGCACATATATTTCTATGATTCTGGATCTGAAATAGCAATGTTATAAGGTCGGCTATAACATAAGCCTAGCGCAATTCATCCTACACGATGTTTGTCATTTTTAGAGGAGGCTGAGCCTCCCTTGTTGTCTTAGAGCAATCGCCCGTGGTAAAGATGTACTTATTTAACATTTATGGAAGGAGGAAGAGTCTTTAAGTTTTCCGCCACAGGAGGAAAACTTTCTGGACAAAAGACTTTGTACTTTTCAGTTACTCCCCAATATAATGAGAGAAAAACAAAGAGGCTGGTGAGGAATGCAAGTGATAGCAGGAACTTGTTCCACAAAATGAGTCTATAAACTGATTTTAAAAAGTATGATGTGTTTTTCTTGAATAACAAATCTAACTTTTGGTAAATTGTTTAAGGGGAATAAAACACCTCAGGACATGCTGTTATAGGAAAATATTCAGTTTGGCATGGTAGCAGTAACTCTGCTTTGCGTCAGGCCACACAATACAACCCTGTTTTTGATTGATTTCCTATAACAAACCTCCCATTGAGGTTTCTGATACATTTACATTCAGGATATAGCTACATTTTGATTTCATGTAGGGTTTTTTTTGTCCATCTCTGACTGCAGCAGGTGGAAAAAATATCAAGATTCAGTAAAATGATTCAAAAGTTTATTTAATTTTAATAGTCTAGACAATATCCACCTATGCTAAGCCAAACTGTGGCATACGTTTTTATATATTACCATATAAGACCACTGGTGTGCAAGGAAATATCTTGTTATTGGAATGCAGAGGCTTGCCCATATGTGAGTATGCTTAAGTCTGGTGTTGTGTCGGAGAGAACCATGGAATAGAGATGTGTATATGTGTGAGATCAGTAAGGGAAGCAGAAGAGAGAATTGCTACTTGGCTAGTGTGAAGCCTGAAACATGACAGTACTCAGAGAGGAACAAGTCTTGCTATGTTTTTTTTTTTCCTGCTGTTTGGGAGCTACTGCGTCTTCACGCCCCAGATGGACATGAAGGACAGTTTACACAAACAGAGCCAGCTGGATCAAACTAGACCAAAAGCATTTTCTTGCCTGACACCACAGCTCTGTTCCCCAGTCCTGTTCCTGCAGTGTGGGAGGGTGTCTTCCTTCACATATGTGAGGCAATCTGGGAAAACCCAGCAGATATCTCTGTGGCTGACCTCTGGCCAACAGTCAAAAATTATTGTTCTAGCCAAAATCGGGGTTTTCTGCTGATAAAATACGTTGACGCTATTTTCAATATTTACAAAATGGCTGTCCTCAGTTGAAGAACTGTACAAAGCAAATGGTGGATTGAAATGATTTGCAGTGGGAGATGGGGGTAACCTATATGAACCAGTTTGTTGTTTTGATAGGCAAATCTATCTATCTGGCATATCATTGCAGTGACGTGGCCACTCTGACAGCTTCAGCCATCAAAGTCTTTAGGGAAGAATTACAGTAGTGGTTTCCCATTGCCTTCTACTTGATTATTATAGAGGTTTTCCCCTCTCAGTGATTCTCACACACAATTTAGAGTAGCCAGTTAACCTAACCGTGTGTCTTTGGACTGTGGGAGAAACCAGAGCACCCAGAGGAAACCCACACAGACACAGGGAGAACATGTAAACTCCACACAGAAAGGCCCCCATCAGCCACTAGGCTTGAACCCAGAACCTTCTTGCTGTGAGGCAACAGTGCTAACCAACTGCACCACCATACTGCCCAATAGGCAAATAAACAAATTAAATAGTCTAATTAATGCAACATAGGGTCTCTCTCTCTCTAGTTGTCAGAAGTTTAGATGCACTCATCATGGCCATGAAATGTCATGGCAAAATTGGGCTTTCAATAATTTCTTTTAACTGTTCTTTTTCTGGGGAAGAATGATTTGTACAAAACACATTTAATAGATAAAAGCAAGAATTTGTTACAAGAATTTGGTTTTTAATTTATTTGGGATTTATGAAATCAACACAAGCTCAAAATAATATATACAGGGTCAAAAATATCCATACAGCACACCTAGTTAAATGCCCCTTAGCAAGTTACACCTTGACCAGCTTCAACAAGCTTCTGGCAGAATTCTGGTTGGATGTTTGATCACTCTTCTTGCCACAATTAGTAGAATTCAATAAATTTGTTGGTTTCCTACACCGACCACAATTTTTGATAGGGTTGCGGTCAGAACTTTTGGGAAGGCCATTCAAAAAACTTAATGTTAGCCTACATTATCCATTCCATAACCAGGAAGCGTATGTTTGGGTTCACTGTCCTGTTGGAACACCCAATTGAATCCAAGTTTCAACAGTCTAGGTGATGGTTTGAGGTTATGCAGAACAATTCTAAACTAGTCATCTTTCTTCAAAGATGCGTCTTTGTCCATGTGGTCAGTTGAAAACTTTAGTTGAACTTGAAGGTATCAATTTTGGAACAGGGACTTCTTTCTTGGGTGGCACGGTGGTGTAGTGGTTAGCACTGTCATCTTACAGCAAGAAGATTCTGGGTTTGAGCCCAGTGGCCGACAGGGGCCTTTCTGTGTGGAGTTTGCATGTTCTCCCCGTGTCTACGTGGGTTTCCTCTGGGTGCTCTGGTTTCCCCCACAGTCCAAAGACATGCAGGTTAGGCTAATTGGTGGCTCTAAATTGACTGTAGGTGAGAGTGTGAATGGTTGTTTGTCTCTATGTGTCAGCCCTGTGATGATCTGGAGACTTGTCCAGGGTGTACCCTGCCCAGGGGCGCAGATAGGATTTTTGAACTGGGGGGGACTGAGCTGTCAGCAAATGATTCCATTTTGTGTGTATATATATATATATATATATATATATATATATATATATATATATACACACACACACTACCGTTCAAAAGTTTGGGGTCACTTTGAAATGTCCTTATTTTTGAAAGAAAAGCACTGTTCTTTTCAATGAAGATCACTTTAAACTAATCAGAAATCCACTCTATACATTGCTAATGTGGTAAATGACTATTCTAGCTGCAAATGTCTGGTTTTTGGTGCAATATCTCTATAGGTGTATAGAGGCCCATTTCCAGCAACTATCACTCCAGTGTTCTAATGGTACAATGTGTTTGCTCATTGCCTCAGAAGGCTAATGGATGATTAGAAAACCCTTGTACAATCATGTTAGCACAGCTGAAAACAGTTTAGCTCTTTAGAGAAGCTATAAAACTGACCTTCCTTTGAGCAGATTGAGTTTCTGGAGCATCACATTTGTGGGGTCGATTAAATGCTCAAAATGGCCAGAAAAATGTCTTGACTATATTTCCTATTCATTTTACAACTTATGGTGGTAAATAAAAGTGTGCCTTTTCATGGAAAACACAAAATTGTCTGGGTGACCCCAAACTTGTGAACGGTAGTGTGTATACATGTTATTTCACCTCCCTCACTGCCATCACCAGGAACTACCTGCAGGCCAGGACAATGATAACATTTTAACATAGCCTATGGAAATCCAAAGTTTACACATTATCATCACGCACAGAAATTGCAAAACTACTAAACTAGTTTTAAAACCGCTAAGTTCCAACTGTTAAACATAGCGAGAGGCTGGGCTACGTGTGTGTGTGTAAAGTGTAAACCAGTGCATCCTGACTTTCTAACTATGCTTGTGTGTTGCGTGAGCGGCAGTCAGTCAACAACTCTTCGCAAAGTTTTCTTATGAAACAATATGCTCGCTGAAATTATGGCAGGGAACGCCAGATTAAACATTAAAACTGCCTTCTGAGCACTGTATCTACAGGCTACCACTGAAAGAAGGAGGCTACCAGAAAGGCATCTCTACTCCGTACGATTTTACTTTCACTACGACATTACTTTGAACAGACTATCAAAAAATTGCAAGGTGATATGATAAAGTAAGGCACAGTTTACTTGCAGTCGTTTTTTTTTTTAAATGATGCAATCATTTTCTGCCTTTTGGCACCCTTCATCATGCCGTGTTGGGGTCCTGAACTAGGAGGAGCTGTCCCCGATATGCCTGTCAAACTTGTTGTGGGTAACCATAGCAACCAAGCTCGAGCTCGCAACCCGTGCAGTCTGCGCAGTTGCAACTATGTATGTACTGCTGTGCACCTCAATAAACCGAATGGTAATTAGTCTTTTGATTTTTCCGTGAGGTTTGCCTTATGCAAAGAAAGACAGCATAGGCGTTTTTTCCTCCCTATAAGTGGGGGGGACCGAATGAGGTGAATTTAAATCTGGGTGGGACGAATCCCCCCCGTCCCCCCCTCTATCTGCGCCCGTGACCCTGCCTCTGACCCATAGTCAGCTAGGATAGGCTCCAGCTCAACCATGACCCTCTACAGGATAAGCGGCTACAGATAATGGATGGATTCTTTCTTGGATGGTAGCCTCTCAGTCCATGGTGATATAAAATTTGCTTGGCTGTAGACAGTGACACTGGTGTTCCAGCAGCTTCCAGTTCTTGGCAGGTCTGTGCCTTGGTAGTTCCTGGGTTGTTCTTGACAATCTGAACCAATTTCCTCTCAGCTGAAGGTGACACTTTGGATCTTCTTTCAGACTTTTGCAAAGTGGCTGCACCTCCCAATAATTTGTACTTGTCAAACAAACCCTTTTTCTGTTCGCACAGAGAAGTTACCAGCTGTAGTCAATCATGATCACTAACAGGAGGTTACGAGGCCTTGGACTTGGCAAGTCAGAAGGTATTTTGGAGCTTTCAGCACCACTGAATTAATAGTCTAAGTGGAGGTATGTATATTCTTGACCCTGTATTTATAATTTTGGCCCTGTGTTGATTAAAAAAAAAACAAAGTAAAAATTGTACACCAAATTATTATTTTTTTCTATTACAGATGTATATTGTACAATCATTCTTCCCCAGAAAACAAGCAGTTCAACAAAATCATTGCCCAATATTGCTATAACTTTCATGTCCATGATGAGTGTATGTAAACTTCTGAGCACTACTGTGTATATATAATATATCTACATTTGTATACACTGCCTGACCCGGCCAAAAAAAAAAAAAACCTAGTAGGGGCTTTTTGCGATAACAGTAAGACGCACGAGTGACACACGGTCATTGTACTCCACACTTGCTATTTGTGTGGCCCCCAAGACAGAAGTACATCTCACTTTCTATCCCTATGTATGGCGTGCACACAGCGCACGCAACACACATGTGACACGCAGGGCAAGACTCTGGGTATATATATTCGCAAGGAACCGATCATGTAAGTGTAGCATGGTAGAAGGGAAGAAGATGGCTGTTGCCATACCGCCGCAACGACTGAGGGAGTTGGACCCTTATAGGCAGATGATAGAAGCTGAGGAGCAGCACAAAGCGATATTGTTCTTCAGCCGAAAGACAGATGCAGAATGATGCAGACACACTGGTTTTATACCCACTCCTGGCTTGCATCACACGCAAGTCATGAGTGATTGTCACGTGCTAATCACGTGCGTCACACATGCTTCACAAGTGCGGCCCGTACTCCTAGCGCAGGAAACTGGTAAAATGTAAGTCACACGCACTCCACACTCATTCAACACGCACTGATCACATGTGTCAGACCTACGCTTTCCACGGGCTAACGGGACAATTTTTCCCACGCCTCGAGGAAGTCAGGCGTGCAACCTGTACTTGACAAGTACTTTGCCTGTACTCCTCCCCAAAACTTTCCCCTGGGTTCACCGCGACCCTGCGGCACAGCTGCAAGCTACCAAACCCTGTGACCTGTGCGTGTCCAAAACACTTACAGCGGGTTGTGAGTGTGGTGTTAAGCTAACCACATTTCTTTGAACTGTGGGAGGAAACCCACGCAGACATGGGGGGGCCTTTCTGTGTGGAGTTTGCATGTTCTCCCCGTGTCTGCGTGGGTTTCCTCCAGGCGCTCTGGTTTCCCCCACAGTCCAAAGACATGCGGTTAGGTTAACTGGCTACTCTAAATTGTCCATAGGTGTGAATGGTTGAGAGGAGAAAACCTCTATGATGATCTAGTAGACGGCAATGGGAAACCACTACTGTAATGCTCCCTAGAAACTCTGTGATGGATGTCGGAGCTGGACCTGCCATCAGGCAGAACACTAAAGAAGAAGATACAAGATACAGTACCAGTCAAGTGTTTGGACACACCATCTAATTCAATGTTTTTTTTCTTTATTTTTATTAATTAATAGATGATTCATGTCTTAAAGTAATGGTGGATGTCGTTTCTCTTTACTTAGTTGAGTTGCTCTTGACATAATGTGGATTGCTACAGTTGTGGAATCGGGCTATTTACTGTATTTTTATCATTTATTATTTACTGTTTGATCTCAAATGCATTAAGAAGGCAAGAAATTGCACTAATTAACTTTTGACGAGGCACACCTGTTAATTGAAAAGCATTCCAAGTGACGACCTCATGAAGCTGGTTAAGATAATGCCAATAGTGTACAAAGCATCATCAAGGTAAATGCTGGCTACTTTGAAGAATCTAAAATATCAAACACATTTTGTTTTTTAACACTTTTTTGTTTACCACATAATTCCATATATGTTCCATGTGTTATTTCATAGTTTTGCTATCTTCAGTATTGTTCTGCAATGTAGAAAATAGTTAAAATACAGAAAAGCTTATGAATGAGTAGGGGTGTCTAAACTTTTGACTGATACTGTACATGGACAATCGCAAAATAAACTCCTGATCAATGGTATTTTCAATCCTCAACCTGCATATTCAGCTAGAAGCTAGACATCTAACTACATACGGCACTGTATGTCATAATGAACTCTTATATGTCTCCTATATACAGAGGGTAATATGGGCCCTACTTCTGAGCCCTGGAGCAGCGTCCTAGAGAACTCTCAATCATCTGAAGCTGACAGTCCTTAGGACTGAATGTTGGGGTGAAAACTTCAGTTAACACTCATTCATTTGCTGAGGTGGTCTAAACAGCATTCCTTGAGGGCCTCTGAGCAGAGGTTTCTGTCTCAGCTCACTTGTAGATTGAACAAGAGTGCTCTGAGAGCACAATATCCCTCTCTGGCAACTATGCCATAACTCTGGTAAAATGCGACTGAATTGAATGAAATTGTAATGTGTGTATTAACGACATATGACAAAGAATCCTGCCAAGTTTTGTGAAATTCCTCCAAAAATTGTGAGAGGAGTTGATTTCAGAAGGTGAGTACCCTTCCCAGGACGGATGGATGGATGGATGGACGGACGGACGGACATCGCCATGACATAATCCCCCTTCAGGCCTTTCGGCCAGCGGGGAATAAAAACTTTTTGCCAAATTACATGAAATTCCTCCAAAAATTGTGAGGGAAGTTGATTTCAGAAAGCAAGCACACCTTGATGAAATTGCCAAAGTACAAGTTTGTGAATAATCAAGGGCATAACTGGTAAAATTTACCCAAATTAAATGAAATTTCAATATGAGTATAACTGTCATATAACAAAGCCTTTTGCCAAATTTGGTGAAATTCCTCCACAAATTGTGAGAGGAGTTGATTTCAGAAGAACATACACCCTCATGAAATTGTCAAAGTACAAGTTATTTAACCAAGGGTCAAAACTCTGGTAAAATTTTCACAAACGAAATTAAACCACAATATGCGTATTACCGTCATATAACAAGGCCTTTTGCTAAGCTTCGAGAAATTCCTCCAAAAATTGTGAGAGGAGTCGATGTCAGAAGGCAAACACATCTTCATGAAATTGTAAAAGTACAAGGTTGTTAATCAAGGGCCACAACTCTGGTAAAATGCGACTTAATTGAGCAAAATAACAACATGCGTATTACCGACATATAACAATGCCTTTTGCCAAGTTTGGTGAAATTCCTCCAAAAATTGTGAGGAGTTGATTTCAGAAGGAAAACACACTCTCATGAAATTGTCAAAGTATAATTTTGTTAATCAAGGGCTGTAACTCTGGTAAAATGTGACCAAATTTAACAAAATTACAACGTGTAGTACCGACATACAACAAAGAATCCTGCCAAGTTTTGTGAAATTCCTCCCAAAATTGTGAGCGGAGTTGATTTCAGAAGGTGAGTACCCTTCCCGGGACGGACGGACGGAAATCGCCACGATGTAATCCCCCTTTGGGCCTTTCGGCCAGCGGGGGATAAAAACGTAAGCAGGCTCATCAGTTATCTCATCTTTTCTAAAAAAAATAGAATAGAATGAAATAGAAAATAGAAATAATTCAATGACTACTGTATTTTCTGTACTCAGACATTTTTGTGTTCTACTGTACACTGTGACCTATACAGAAAATCAACCTAATTTTGGCTTTGTCCTAATTGTTATGCATCCATTTGTTGGTGTAGTCAGAGTGCTAACACAGCAGTTACAGTATCTTGCTGCTCCATGTGATGAATTAACACTGCCATTAGCTTTTTTCCTCCTAAATTACTTAGGAAATGTAATATATTTACAAATTACTTAAGAATACTCATCAATTTAGTTTTGTGTACTTGGTGTTATCTAATATAATTACTAGCAAAATGACAAATAACCAATATAATTTTGTACTTTTGAAAACTACAGGCGGAACTGAAATATGTTTGTGTTTAGCACACATACTGTACCAACCGGATTTCAAGTTTTAGGATTTTAAAATCTAATTACCTCCAAAAGAGAAAAGGGAGCCATATTTGTTTAACTGTCTCCTTATCTACATGCATATCTCTGTGGAAAGACTAATTTTAGAAAGTTAATAAAAATATTTCTAATTTCCAGAGGTGGGCAAAGTACCAAAGTTCATTACTTAAGTCAAAGTTCAGATCCCACTGGTCAAACGTTACTCCGATACAAGTGAAAGTTGTCCAGTCAAAATTTTTACTTAAGTTAAAGTGCTGAAGTAATTGCTTTTAAAAATACTTAAATATTAAAAGTACATTTTCTGTCAACGCATTGTATTATTGCCACAACGCTGACAAAACCTAATGCCTCTGAAGCAACCTACTAGATTTACTGACTAACTTGTAGAACCTGTAGAATAAACACCTGGTAGAATGTTACGAAATGAATCAACTGAATTGACAAAAAAGATCCATTGCGATTTTTATTTTTATTTTTTTATTTTAACACTCTTACCCACCCCCATAAAGCAGCATGGTAGTGTTCTGACACAGCTCTGGCAGTGTCAGAATCATCAATGCTAGCTAGTTTTTTCCTCTTTGGCTACTGGTAAAAAATGCGTCATAGCTATAGTAATTATGCAAGGTCACAAAAGCTACAATGTTAACATTACCAAAGACAGAAATGTGAATTCACAAAATGAACACATGCTGTGCCATCATGGTGGTTTAATGTTAAGCTAGCTAGTCAGTGAAACTCCTGACATGCTAGCAAACTCTTCATCTCATCTCATTATCTCTAGCCGCTTTATCCTTCTACAGGGTCGCAGGCAAGCTGGAGCCTATCCCAGCTGACTACGGGCGAAAGGCGGGGTACACCCTGGACAAGTCGCCAGGTCATCACAGGGCTGACACACAGACACAGACAACCATTCACACTCACATTCACACCTACGGTCAATTTAGAGTCACCAGTTAACCTAACCTGCATGTCTTTGGACTGTGGGGGAAACCGGAGCACCCGGAGGAAACCCACGCGGACACGGGGAGAACATGCAAACTCCACACAGAAAGGCCCTCGCCGGCCCCGGGGCTCGAACCCAGGACCTTCTTGCTGTGAGGCGACAGCGCTAACCACTACACCACTGTGCCGCCCGCTAGCAAACTCTTTTCAAACTCAAAATCATATTGGGTAGCTAACGTTACTAGAAAAGAAAGATTTCTACATTTTGTTTATTTGGCAAGATTATGCTAAAACATATTTCTGAAAGGACTTCAGATAAGTTAAATGTTATTCATGTTAGCATAACTCCGTTTTTACATGCTAACTAACAGTGTCCAAGTTAACTAGCTGTGTGTTAACATTAGCCGTGGACAAGGCTACAGCAACTTGGCGGGCAAATCCATAGAAAGTCATTTGACTAACCAGACTGTGTAGCTATTGCAACGTTATCACTAGCTCTAAAAGCACAGACAACTTTATTGCAAGCTTTCTCTTGGAATAAAATGTTTATATACGTCAATATGCGTCCACAGGTTGGACGGCGGGTTTTTATAGGCTGTGATGTGGTTCGTTTTCGGCAAACAAAGCAAACATTTAAAATGAAACAAATCTTTATTTCTTTCAGAAAACTGAAACATGGGTTCTAGGGATAGCCATGAGTGCGTGCATTCCCCATTCTGCCATCAACTGATCGTGTTAAATTACGCTGCGGAGAAATCACTGAACTTGATTTTATCCAGTCTATGGACGTGATGTGACCCTAGTGATTACTGATCGGCTGTCTCAGTGTCACTGGCGAAAAAAACAATCATGTTTAAAAAAAGAAAAAAACATTCACTTTCAAAGCTGCTTCATAGTAACAAGTAACGAGGGCCTTGATAGAAATGTAGTGGAGTGAAAAGTACGATATTTGTCTTTCAAATGTAGTGAAGTTAAAGTCATAAGTTTCCAAAATAATACTCAAGTACAGATACTCAAAAAGTGTACTTAAGTACAGTACTCAAGTAAATATACTTTGTTACTGTCCACCTTTGCTAATTTCTAATGTACTGTGTCAGTATGTGTCATGTCTACATTCAAAACCTGATTTTCAGAATCTGGACACAGCAACATCCATCACATAATTTTATCTAACATTACCATCATGATCGGGCGGCGTAGTGGTTAGCACTGTCGCCTCACAGCAAGAAGGTCCTGGGTTTGAGCCCAGCTGCCGGTGAGGGCCTTTCTGTGTGAAGTTTGCATGTTCTCCCCATGTCTGTGTGGGTTTCCTCCCACAGTCCAAAGATATGCAGGTTAATTGGTGGCTCTAAATTGACCGTGAGTGTGAATGGTTGTTTGTTTCTCTATATGTGTGTGTGTCAGCCCTGTGATGAGTTTGTCCAGGGTGTACCCTGCCTCTCGCCCATGGTCAGCTGGGATAGGCTCCAGCTTGCCCCCTGTGACCCTGCACGGGATAAGCGGTTACAGATAAAACAAACAAACAAACAAACAAACCATCATGATCAACTATTTACAATGAGCTGGAATTACTAGAGATGCATTGTAAGAAGAGCCTACCATGGAAGAGCTTACAACACAAGACATCAATCCAACAAGGTATGTAAATTAGAGCTTTCTTTGTCATAGTGACAACTGTTAGAGTTTACATTTAGATAAAAGGTTATTAATGGCAAAAATGTTATCAAGCAATCCAGAAAAAGTAACCTGGTTATGGATATTTTTTAAAACTTTTTTTAACATTACTACCCAACATGGTCACATAGACTTACTGTATATCATCAGTGTAGTGGCCAGGATTAGCAGCCAGTCCAACAGAAGTAAAAAGTTCATTAAATATTGCTAAAATTACTTCTTTAGAAGGGTGAAAGTAAGGGAGTAAACTCAGGAACCAGTACAGACTACACTAGAAAGGGATATGAAGGGCTGTTTTAGAGGCTGTACAAACAAGGCTGGATGGTATAAATCGGCACGCAGTGACACACCAGTCTCCATCAATGAACAGTTGATAACTTCAACAAAATGGACTTCATGCTAAAACTATAATGAATTTCCTGGTTGCACAGTTGTACTTTGTGACTATACAGGACACAGTTGTAGAAGGAAGTCATTTATAATCACACTATCTGTTATCACCCAGATGAGGATGGGTTCCCTTTTGAGTCTGGTTCCTCTCAAGGTTTCTTCCTCGTGTTGTCTGAGGGAGTTTTTCCTTGCCACCGTTGCCTCAGGCTTGCTCATCAGGCATTAGGGATAAAATGAGCTCATATGTTTAAAGTCTTTATTTTTCTGTAAAGCTGTTTTGCGACAGTGTCTGTTGTTAAAAGTGCTATACAAATAAACTGACTTGACAACATACCAGCAGTGATTAACTGAAAAGGTGCATGTGAAATGAACATGAACAATGTAATGAACATGTTTGGAGGAAACACAGTAGAGCATTACGGACTTAGAGCATTAAAAAAAGAAATGATTGAGCCTATCTGTCTTTAAATGAGTGTGAGATCATTTGCCCCACATTCTTATTATGCCATCAGTGAAACCCATCCATTATCTGTAGCCGCTTATCCTGTCCTACAGGGTCACAGGCAAGCTGGAGCCTATCCCAGCTGGCTATGGGTGAGAGGCAGGGTACACCCTAGACAAGTCGCTAGGTCATCACAGGGCTGACACATAGACACAGACAACCATTCACACTCACATTCACACCTACGGTCAATTTAGAGCCACCAATTAGCCTAACCTGCATGTCTTTGGACTGTAGGGGAAACCGGAGCACCCGGAGGAAACCCACGCAGACATGGGGAGAACATGCAAACTCCGCACAGAAAGACCCTCGCCGGCCCCGGGGCTCGAACCCAGGACCTTCTTGCTGTGAGGCGACAGTGCTAATCACTACGCCACCGGGCCGCCCCATCAGTGAAACCTCATGATATAATGCAATGCTCATGTCTTATAGTTTAGTTGTCAAGATATTTAACAGTTATTCAACAATTATTCCACGAAATTGAGTCGTACATGAGGTGATGGCTGACGAGGCGTGTAGAACTGAATTGGCTATAAGCTATGTACGACAAGATTGAGTGGAATAATTGTTTTATTCTATCCACATTCACTGGATTTTGAGAAACGGAGCATTTTTATTTTTACTTTTTGCAAATTTGATAAATAAAAACTTTATCCAAAACGTCTGACAAAATCATTTCTGCTTAGAATGTGAACAAACCGGTGAAATGACAGTAGCAAGTTGTGAAATAGCGAAAATAATAATTCTTGAAAAATAAAAAAGAAACATTCTTACCATCAAATACTTTGTCCATATTTTGTTGCTTTTTTTTGTATTTTTGGTTTTGAGTAGAGTTTTTATTTTGCCCTTGGTTGGTTCAGCAACACGCGCCGCCATTTTGTTTTTCTCTACTCATGGTATATGAGCTGATATCCTTGTAGCCAATCAGAGCACACGATTACTCATATCCAGTGAATGTGGATAGAATAATGATGGATAGTACATTTTAGCGATCCCATTTAATATTGTGACCTGCAGTCACTGAGTACATACATAGTAAAATAAAATATGACTTACACTATGAAACAATGTGTACTGTACATTAATGAAAAAAGATATAGATGCAGTTGAGGTGCTACTCCAGACTGCCGAGAAAGTACTGTTTCTGGATCCTCTAAATATTCACATTTTAAACCACAGTGTGCGCGCGTGCGTGTGTGTACACATGTACCTGCCTGGTTGTTCATCCATCCACTCGTTTGCTTTATCAACCCCTCCCTCGCTTTCCAAACATTTCTCCCAGTGATCAGGTTGACCAATGGTGTATCTGTTTTTGGATAAGCCTCAAGAGCTAAATCCTGAAGATTATATTTGACTAATTCATGTCATGCAAAACAAACAGGAGTTTCTGTGCTGTACAGAGGCACATTCATGAAGCTGTTTGCAGGCCACCATGTCCAGTGTTGAGCAAACTTTTGGCATCCATTCCATCGGCCTGTTTTACAAGGAATCAGCAGCTTTTTTTCCCATAGAATTGGCTGATCGGACATGAGTTCATTTTTTAGAATGCGTTTATTTATTTATTTTTAATATCCTCATGAGATTAGCATACTCCTGTAGTATTTTTCCTTGTAACTGAGCTTGAATAACAGGCCACAGGAAAAATAAATTTGGTAAATTTATATCAAGTGATGACAGAGAGTAGCATTGAGACACAACGTTAGTTGGTGTGTGTTGTGATTGTATGAGCTCTCCGAGTTCTATGAGTGCAGTATTATCAGAAGAGGTGTGTCATGGTGTTGAGGTATTCCTGACAGGTGTGTATGTCTGAGCACATCATCAGCTTTCCAGGGTAATCAATCATGCTGCATCTGTGAAAGGAATGAGGGTGCTTGTTTGTGTGGCTTGTCAGACAGCTCATGTGAATGTGTGACAGTAATGAGGTTGTGCGTGTGTGAAATTGAGCACATGCAGCCCTGGGTGTGTGTTTAAACTGGATGAAAGATAGCTACAGCTCTTCACATGTGCTAGGACACGGCCCTGGTTTTACAGGCAGAGGGGAGATGCGTTTCAAAATAAACACAATATTAACCTAATATGCAAGACATCTAATAACATGCTTTACTTATTAACACTCATGTTCATTTCTTTTATACTAAAGCGTTGGTGAATGCTTGATTGTGATTGGTCAGTTGATGAATTTTCTAGAACAGCAGCACAGGCAGTAGCTCCATCCATCCATTATCTCTAGCCGCTTTATCCTTCTACAGGGTCGCAGGCAAGCTGGAGCCTATCCCAGCTGACTATGGGCGAAAGGCGGGGTACACCCTGGACGAGTCGCCAGGTCATCACAGGGCTGACACATAGACACAGACAACCATTCACACTCACAATTTAGAGCCATCAATCAACCTAACCTGCTTTGGACTGTAGGGTAAACCAGAGCACCCGGAGGAAACCCACACAGACATGGGGAGAACATGCAAACTCCACACAGAAAGGCTCTCGCTGGCTGCTGGGCTCGAACCCAGGACCTTCTTGCTGTGAGGCAACAGTGCTAACCACTACACCACCATGCCACTCAGTAGCTCCATCTGCAAGGCTTATATTAATGTGCTTGTGTGCATGAGAGCTTTTGAACATGCAGAGGTAAAGCTGTACCTTTAAATTTTCTGATTCAGATGGAGGGCTTTGAGTTTTCTCAGTAACTCGGACAAGCTGCACTCTTTTGTCTTGTTCACTTCATCAGGGGACAGAATAAAGAGGCTGGTGAGGAAATGCCTTATATTTGTTACAGGAACTTTTGTAAAAAACTGAGAAATGATTAAAACTGACATAAAATACATACATGCATACATACATACATATAGGCAATTAATCAATCCGTTAATTAATTAAGATTGTAATCACTGACAAGTTGCTGTGGTATAAAATCACTCATACATTCACTTTAGGATGTGCTCCTACCAGGGAAGAATCTACTTTAATAATAATAATAATAATAATAATAAATTTGGGCGGCACGGTGGTGTAGTGGTTAGCGCTGTCGCCTCACAGCAAGAAGGTCCTGGGTTCGAGCCCCGTGGCCGGCGAGGGCCTTTCTGTGCGGAGTTTGCATGTTCTCCCCGTGTCCGCGTGGGTTTCCTCCGGGTGCTCCGGTTTCCCCCACAGTCCAAAGACATGCAGGTTAGGTTAACTGGTGACTCTAAATTGACCGTAGGTGTGAATGTGAGTGTGAATGGTTGTCTGTGTCTATGTGTCAGCCCTGTGATGACCTGGCGACTTGTCCAGGGTGTACCCCGCCTTTCGCCCGTAGTCAGCTGGGATAGGCTCCAGCTTGCCTGCGACCCTGTAGAAGGATAAAGCGGCTAGAGATAATGAGATGAGATGAGATAATAAATTTTAAACTTCAAAAGCATCATGCAAATGTAACAAAGGCGTGTCTCAGACTTGTGTACATAGGTACATTAATAATCTAAAATTTGGCTGGATATACAGTATATACACAAAACTATATAGAAATACGAAATTTTGTGAAAAAAAATCTGAATATGTAAACATAAAAAAAAATTAATAATAATAATGCCTTTATTCAATAAATTCCACTGGGTGGCTCTTCTTCTACTGAATATTCTGTCTAAACTACTATCTACAGTAAAATTACAACAAATAGAGACCAGGAAAAAATTAAATGATGCATATATAAAACCGATCATATTAACAATACAGGAGAAAAAAAAATAGTAGTTACAAACTTAAGTAAATCATCAACTGCAAAACTTTGGAAACCATAAAAAAACCCCAAATACTTATGAAAGTGTAATGTAGTAATTGTACGACACTGCTACTTTGAAAAACTTACGAAATCATAAAGCTTTGGAAAGAATAATTTGCATCGTAGTTATAACACTACATAAGTAGCTTAAGATATTATACAATTTCAAAATCTACTTCACATCATATCACTCAGGCTTTGATTATTTTCCTATAACAGTCTGCCATGTAGTATTCTGTTCCTTAAATGTTTAAAGTAGTAGTTTACACTAATCTGCACTACATGGTGGTGTAGTGGTTATCACTGTCGCCTCACAGCAAGAAGGTTCTGGGTTGGAACCCAGCAGCCGACGGGGGCCTCTCTGTGTGGAGTTTGCATGTTCTCTCCTCCACAGTCCAAAGACATGCAGTTAGATTAACATGGGGCGGCCTTGGGCGGAAGTGCCCTTGAGCAAGGTACCTAACCCCTAACTGCTCCCCAGGCGCTGTAGTATGGCTGCCTACTGCTCTGGGTGTGTGTGTGTGCTCACTTGTGTGCACGCATGTGTTCACTGCTTCAGATGGGTTAAATGCAGAGGATGAATTTCACTGTGCTTGAGTGTGCATGTGACAAATAAAGGCTTCTTCTTCTTACACCACACACTGGAGCTTTGTTGTATGTTTGTACATGCAACACACAATGTACGTCTTGTGTTATGTAAGCTTATATCAGTTACTGAATGTTCGAGAAATTTGATTAATAATTCAAGAATGCAACAAAAGCCTGATAGGAGTCAGCTCGGTTTTATTCAAATTTACAATACAGTAACAATCTATTTACACATGCAGATGTATAGACCATAATAAATACCATACAGTCAATTGTTTACAAAAATTCTGTTACATATTTACAATAGTAAAAGCTAACATGCTGGTATTTCTGCTAGTGTAGAGGTATTCAAAGAATGATTTCACAAAAGAATGTATGTGATTTTCTAATCCAAATGTAGTAAATCAGTTAAGTCATGTTTAGGGTTCAACATCTGCTTTTTTTTTTTTTCAGTTTTGCACTGGAGCTCTAATATAGCTATCGTTTCTGTAACATGTGCACCATGTCCAGAGCTTTGCTTCAAAAACTGTGACATTGTTACGATACATAATCTCACTTTTGAATAAAAGATTTTGTAAAATAACATTTACAAACTGATAATTTGTCACCAGTGTGTATATATTATCATGGGGGCAGCCATGGCCTGAAGATTAGCGAAGCAGCCTTGGACCCAAAGGGTCGCCAGTTTGATTCCCGGAACCAGCAGGAAAAATGTGAAGGGAGTTGAGTAAATGAACAGCACTTACTCTTTCCTCTGTATAATGGCTGAAGTGCCTTTGAGCAAGGCACCTAACCCCCAACTGATCCCTGGGTGCTGTAGCATAGCTGCCTACTGCTCGGGGTATGTGTGTGCGCTCATTGCTCACTTGTGTGTGTGTGTGTGTGTTTACTGTTTCAGATGGGTTAAATGTAGAGGAGGAATTTTGCTGTGCTTGTGTACATGTGACAAATAAAGGCTTCTTCTTGATCACGAACTTTCCAGAACAATTGCACTTTCAAACCCTGGAAGGCTGGGCCTTACGATTTTAATCGTAAACCTTACGAATTTAAATAGTACCAAATTGCACCAAGTGCAACCCTGATTGCCTTGGATGAAAGTTGTATTGTGTCCCAAACTACGTTCAAAAGTCTCTGTGATTTCCCTAAGAGCTGCATGTGGTTTGATGGATGCTGCAAATATTTACTTTGTAAAAAGATTTTGGGCAAGATAGATTTTATTACTTCTTACCTCCAATAGCCTCATTGCTCCTGTGCAAAACTAAAAAAGAAAATGTCGGACACTAATCATGGCTTGGACGATCGATTATATTCGCGATAAGAAGAAAAACCTGCAAAGGTCATTTTCCACCAAATCATTCTAAAATCTGTGAACTCACTTCGAGTTCAGATTAAATCCCATAGTCCATTACTACTGGCTAGCCGCTGGCCACTAGCTTGGCTTCAGTGTATAAAGAAGTTGCTCTGGGGAAGACAAGGTTAAATCAGGACTGCTTATTGCTGGTCATAATTTGAAGTACAAATACTAACTTGGCCCTCAGTCAGAGACACATCCAATACAGCTGAGCTGCTGTTAAAGGAGCGCTCTAGTCTCAGGTCTCTTGGTTTGCTGATTAATTTGCTGTGCTACACACACACACACACACACTCCCAGTGCTGGCGTTAATGTAGCTTCCCTGTCATGAACATAGCACTGATGTCAGTTCTCTTCACTAATGTCTCTGATTCCGCCAGTATAATGGTGTGTGTGTGTGTTTGGAGATACAGTCCAAAAATGTATAGACGATGTGTATGTAAGCTCATATGGCAACTGTGTATGTTGTGTCTGTTTGCATATCGAGGCCTCCGAATCCATGTCTCCAGTATATCCTCTCAATCCGAGGCTTGTGTACGTGTGTAGTATCTAGTGCACAGGTCCACTCATTGCCCATAGTTGAGTCCTTTTACCTTTACATATGTGTGTATTCCCTAAAGTCAGCTTTAACCACACAGTGCTGCGATTCTGCTCTGCAGTGCACACACGCTCACGCTTACACACAGCTACCTTCTTTTCCTCATGTTGGTCTCCAAACGGCCAAGCTCCTCATAGGACTGGTAGAAGAGCTCGAGCTCGTGGCCTCCCCAGCCCCTCCAGACAGCCAGGCACCAGGCCATGTTTTCATTACGAAAGCCACATACAACAGTGTCCTTTGCAACCAGCGCAGCTTCCACCAGGGCCCTGAGTGAAGGAGAGAGGGGGGAGAAAGGGGAGAGAGGGTACACAAGACAGAGAGAGAGAGACAGAGATGAGGGGATGTGTATAAATGTTCTTGAAAATGCTCGAAATAAATATTGTGGACTCTTCCTAGAAATACAAGACGCTCTTTTCTGGGAAGCTGGTGAAAAGCGAAGGCCAATTGCCACGCTCTTGGAGATCATCCTTCCTTTGGAATTAGCTCCAAACCATAATCAGGCACATGTGATTTAGCTTATAAGGGCCTTCTGAAGCATCGTACTATTACATCGAGGTGGGTGAATCAGGGCTTTTAGATTAGTTGGTCCTGTAACAAAGGGTAGTGTGATCAGGCTGCTATGACGTGCTGCTTCTTTATTGGCTTTATTGGTTTAGCGCTGCAGTCCATTTGAAAGTGATCACGACTATGCCCTGCTTCTTGCACAGGGATCAACCATCTGCTGGTGTTAATTTTGACGACAGTTTCCCCCAGCTGTGTGAAATCAGATTTTCCTCTCGACTTTCCCACTCCTGCATACAATTTACTATTATTAAATGAATCACTACTATGATTTGTACTTAATGCAACGTTGATGCTGCCAATCTCAGGAGCAACATGTCCACCGTCGATAATGACTACTGAATTAAGTGGAGTTTTTTTTGCAACACTTCAATCTACAGTACATTCACATTCATTGCAGTGAAGCAAAATGATTCCTTTGTGAGCTTTTGCTGTCTTTTTAGGGGTGTCACTAAAATCCAAGCATGTTTAGTTGTTGCTGAGGTGTCGTTTTGAAAAGGCTAGCTATACTATATATATGTTTTTGGACATCTTTGTTCATGTTTCTTAAATTTAATCCAATTCCAGACACATTTATGTTCCACTGAATGCTCATACACATTTCAACTAATATTTATCTCCCATTCAATGCACTTTAGAGTATTTTAGTAGCAAAGTTAAGTTTCATCCAATGCAGTTATTTCCTGATTCTTTTAGATGTCTTTTTTGGGGGGTATGTAGGACCACATAAAGTCACTTTCTGTGGGGATGAGGACACTTCGTCCAATAGTTGAGACATTTTGTCCAAAGCCTTTTTCATACATACTATCAATTATTTTATACGTGCGATAAGATGGAGATATAAACACACCATAATTCATTTAAGAGAATGCATTAAGCTCTATCAAAAAAACACAGGCAAACAATCCAAAACGGCAGGCAATTTCGTAAATGTGAAACTATCAAAAGGTCAGGCGAGGAACAAATGGGCTAAATCAGGCAAAGACAAAAACAGAAACTAAGAACTGTAAACAGGATCGGAAACCCAGGGAATCTACACGGGAAAATTAGGCTCAGTAATGCGTACTGATGTGGTGTAATACTTCACACTGAATGTGCATTTTCTCATTCTTCAAATAGGCACACTGATGCCTCTTGATCATGTGCAGGCGAGCCTCATTAACAGCGCACGTGCGAGAGTCCGCTCGGGTGCACTCCGGACTGCGCGCACGCTGAGCGGACTCTCACACTCGTGCTGTTAATGAGGCTCGCCTGCACATGATCAAGAGGCATCAGTGTGCCTATATGAAGACTGAAAAAATGCATGTTTTCTCATATTTGGATATCATATCTCACACTTGCCAAGGATATCTGGCAAGTGCGGGTATAGATTTTCTATGTAATTTAGTCTAATAAAAACGATCTCTCCCCACAAGCAGCCCTAGTCGAACGCGCCTGAAGTTGACACTCGCTGATTCCCATCATTTCCAGTTTTGTTTTCCATCTATCCATCCATTATCTGTAACCGCTTATCCTGTGCAGGGTTGCGGGCAAGCTGGAGCCTCTCCCTGCTGACTATGGGTGAGAGGCGGGGTATACCCTGGACAAGTCGCCAGGTCATCGCAGGGCTGACACATAGAGACAAACAACCATTCACACCTACAGTCAATTTAGAGCCATCAATTAGCCTAACCTGCATGTCTTTGGACTGTGGGGGAAACCAGAGCATCCGGAGGAAACCCATGCAGACACGGGGAGAACATGCTAACTCCATACAGAAAGGCCTACGTAGGCCGTTGGGCTCAAACCCAGAACCTTCTTGCTGTGAGGCAACAGTGCTAACCACTACACCACCGTGCCACCTCGGTTTCGTTTACATTTTGCAAAAATATATTTTACTTCGGTCAAATTCCATTGAGAATTCCTACTTTTTTCGAACAAACAAATACCTGAAATATAAAATTACTGATAGTGCATATGAAAAAGGCTTTGGATGAAATGCCTTAACTATTGGACAAAATGACCTGTATCCTTTCTGTGTGACCATGGGCATGACGCATAATGAGACCCATGCCACATGAAACACCAGATTGATTTAATTTGCATAAAGTTAGTGGAGATTGTGTTGGTGATGTGGTCTAGGAAAACCTAGAACATACTGCTATGGCTGCATTTTGGCCAATAGACCAAAATTGTGTTTTTTTTTGGCCTATAACTTCATCACAACATGAAGTAACCATAAATTCCACCAGAACAGAAATATTTTTACTGATTTCTAAACTTATCTCGGTTTCCTGCAAAGATCATGGTAGGTAGGTTGGTATAAAGATAGCTATAATTTTCAGTAATATTTATTACTTTTATGTTTTATTGATTAAGCGTATTGCTGCCTCATAACTCCCAAGTTCCGGATTGAACCTGGGACCCTGGGGTTACTGTCTATGTGAGGTTTTGCACATTCTCTCTTGTGTGTGCTTGGATTTCCTCCAGGTTCGCCGGTTTCCTCCCACCTCCTAAAAAACATGCAAGGTTGGCTGAAACTAAATTACTCTTAGTTCTAAATGAGTTGTGAATGGCACCCCATTTAGGGTGAACTCTCTGAGCTTATGCCCAGTGTTTTCGGGACAGGCTCCAGATCCACTGCAAACCTGATCAGGTTAAAAACCTAAAGATCATTGAATGAATGATCACATTAACTTAATGCAAAAGAAATTAATCCATAGGTTGTGTTGGTGTGTTTGTCAGCGCTGTTGGAATGAAATGTTTCTTCCTTTTCACTTGGGGGCAATGAACGTTAAAAATGCTCTAACTTTACTGTTATTTAAGACACATGCAGAAAGAAAAACTAAAAGATATTTTAGTTCAGGAAAGCCTGTAGTTTTCACACTGTATATAGTGTATCTTTATATAAACTGCAACTTTAATATAGTAGAAAAATCAGTCACTGAATTGTATTTATGTCAAGCGTGATAATCGCTGTGTCCGAAATCACTCACTATATAGTGAGTTCGTCATTTTGTAGTGCTGTCTGAATGCATAGTGAGAATTATTACAGTACACCCTATATAATGGACTCATAGTATCCCACAATGCACCATGAGAAGTAGTGTCCAACCAATGGTCACAATATACATCATCATGCATTGCGGTTGCGCTGAAAGAAAAATGACAGACGACAGAATAAAAGTTACAGTGCAAAGCGAGGAATTAATCAAAAGCCTCAAGTTTGATTTAATAAAAGGCAGCAGCAAAGAAGAAAGTATTCAGCTTTGATTTAAAAGAACTGAAAGATGCAGCAGACACAAAGTACTTTGTACTGATTAATGTGGGAAATACGCTCAGTATAATATGGATTTATCACAGAAATACATGCATGTATTTATTATTTTGAAAACCCACCAGCCGACTGATCTGGCACGTTTTAATTGTGCGAAAGCAATGATGTAAATAACGGCGCAGCGGAGTAGTGTCCGAAAGTATTTTTTCATTTTACCAATGAGCTCACTATAGTCCTCTATATAGAATTCTCTAGATAGCAGTGTTGTAGTCGAGTCACTAAACCTCGAGCCCGAGTCCAGTCTCAAGTCCCCAGTGTTCAAGTCCGAGTCAAGTGCAAGTCATTCAAGAAAATTTCGAGTCGAGTCCGAGAACAAGACTCCAACTGCATCATTTGATGGTGGCTGTTGTTGCCTTTATGTGAAAGCGTCTCTGCTACTGTGTCGGACTAACGTTACTGCTCGACCGCCCCATTTTAGTTAACAGGCTACAGATAAAAAGCTTGTTCATCGGTCAGCAAGCCCCGCCCACTATCAACAGGGCAAATAACATGAGAGAGGGTTAACACTAGCTAGTTCATCGCTCAGCAAGCCCCGCTATCAAGAGAGCAATGAACATAGCGTGTCACTTCCTTCTCTGAGTGGAGTCTTGCCAAATGATGATTGAAGTTCGAGGTTGTCCCCGTCATCTCCTCGATAGTTCTTCTACATATGGAACACAGAGCAGTGCATTTTTTCCCACTGCACGAGAAGTCTGTATAAGCTAAGCGGATGATCCCAGGGGTGTTCTCTCCAGGCTGTACTCGAGTTGAGGGGGGATGGGGGGGATGCCATCCCCCCTGGAATAAAAAATGGTCAAAATCATCCCCCTTCTAAAACGGGCATCCCCCCTCCCTTCCCTTGAGCAATTTTATCAATAAATGTGGACATTACTTCTATTTAACGTTGGAATTAGAAATGCCATTCCACGTAGCTTTGCTGAAACTGAGCATACAATAAGCTACCGCGAGAGATGGCACGCGCAAGCGAAGCGTTTGAGGAGGTGACATTCAGTTGGGGTTCCGTTATTTTTTATTTCATTCGGCGTCGGTGACAGCAGCGGATTGCAGCATCATGGCCAAGCGGAGTGGACAGCAAGACCTAAGCAAGTTCGGATTTAAGATCGCAAGAAAAAACATTTCAGGAGGTAAGTCAAGAGTTATGAATATCAGTCACAGTTTCTGTGAGCCCACTATCATGCTGTAAAGTTCCCGATATGGAGCCTGATTTGTGGGCGGCGGATAACAACACAGCTATCATAATGAATGTTAGTTTGGAGTCTAGCCAGCTATCGATAGCTTACTCAGGTTCATGTTAGCTTTGATTTCTTGTATAAGGCCATTAATTTAATCAGCCTGGACGTTCGATTGTTATTCTTCAGGCAACAGAAAGTGTTATTCAAGACAGGAAGGCTAAAATAAACGACACTAGCAGTTTTGAAGGCTTCATTGCCTCATTAGAGAGCCGGTCACAACATGTAAGGCTGATTTACAATGTACTGTTGCTTGTTTTAGCTTATTGGTTCCCTACCTACCTCTGTATTTAACTCAATGTTCCCAATGTTCAGCTTTGAATAAAAATTCTATTGACTTGATATGAAAAGATTCAGTTGTTCATTTACATTGCCTGCTGAGGTTTTAATAAATTATTTACCAAACGATTTAAAAGGAGCCTACCATATAAAGTTACACTTCAAATTTGTCATCTGCATTTCACTCTAATATGGAGAATGTGGTATGTCAGCCAGGAGACTGACTAAATATGACACATGACATCCACACTGTGCATGTTTTACAGTAAAATAGCAGTGTATTATGTTTTTTACAACAATAAAAAGGGTACACAGTGTGTACTACACACTTTATCAGCACAAAATACTGTATCTCTGGTAAATGAACAAGGTCCACAGACCTACGTTGTGTGCAAACCCTCCTAAAAGCAAACCAGTTTCCCACCAACGGACCGACTGATGGGTCGACACACGACTAAAAATGTCACCATCCCCCCGGTTTGATTTTACAATTCGACCACTGTCTCCAGGCATTTTAGCGCCATTAACGTTAGTCTGTTCCTGAACAGGATGTATGAACAGGTGAATGTGCATTCTGTTGCAGGAAGTTAGGATAAAAATTAATGTAGATATAAATATCTTATGCCAAATTATTAAGACGTTATAAAAAATAAAGAAAAAATCAGAGTCTTCATCTCCAATTTACGAGTCCGAATGCAGTTAATGCACAAGTCCAAGTCAAGTAACGAGTCCTTAAGATTAGGGCATGAGTCAGACTCAAGTACGACAAGCCTGCTAGATAGTGAGTAGGGAGTAGTGAATGAGTAAGGGATTTCGGACACAGGGCATGACTTTGCAAGCATTTGCTGAATATTTTAATATCAGTGTAGAATAAGCATTATGCTTGTTCCATTTGCCTCTTGAACGTATTGTATTTAAATGCTTAAGATGATGCTCCATTTTCCCCCTAAGTCATTTTTAATTAATACATTAAAATGTCATTTGTTTTTCTATAGATTAAAAAAAAAAAAATCACAGTCTTAAATAAGTTTTCCTGTGGGTTGAGAAATAATGTGTTCTACTTACTGAATCTCATCAGTTGGGCCTTTAGGGAGCCACGAATGCTTGATATAAGCTTTTCAATGGATTGTTTAATGTAGGATTAAGCTCTTTGCTGCTGGCTTGGTTCTTCACTGATTGACCTGAACTTAGCCTTGGGCACAACATGACCTCTTAAATCACATTCATAAAGGAGGCATGATGTGCTGATAGAAATCAGACATCTTAAAACGATGTGTATTACAAGCGCACAGATAGTACATATGTGGTTGCGCAATCACTTTAATGATTCAAAAGGATCCATCAGTAGAGACATGTCCCACTGTCCATTCGCCCTTATAACTCATTTCTGAGAAAGTACATCAAAGTGTGCCGTTCTTTAATGAAATTCTACAACCAAGTGATGAATCACTGATACGCCTTAACCACTGACATTGTATTGGCACGACTTCTCATTCGGTTCTCTAGCAAAACTTTTCAAGTGTGTGAGAAAGATGAGCCATTACATAATCATACGTGGGCGTTCCACAATACGGCTTTACTTACAACTGTGGCAGATCACATCCTTGCATGCCATTTCTTGTCCTAATGTTGTATTTTTACTAATCCCCCAAACATCCCTGACTATTCACCATCTGAGAACCAGTGCTGTTTGGGATTAAGCAGTAGCACTCCTGTACAGCAAAGAATGAATGAACTAAAGTTCTGCCCATTGCAAAATTGGAGTGTGGTCCTAAAAAAAAGTGAGAGAGAGAGTAGTCACCCACTCCTACACCAGCACTGACAACATCTCAGTGGAAAAACACCTTGGTGTGTGTGCGTTGTATCCTTTCAGCACTTAATCTGGTGGAAAACTATAACTCCCATTCACTATTTTGCATGATCCAAGGTAACCTACGTGCCAGCATGAAGTTATTACTACAGGCCTTGTACTTGGTTCATTCACAGCTTTAAGGAATGCAAAAGAACCTCGACGTGACTTTGCATCCATACTTCTGTTCAGAGGACACGACTGTTAGGATTCTAGCCAGTGTCTTGCTGACCAAGATGTTCTGAACTAGTATCCAAGGCAGAAAGCTTGGGAAATTATGGTGCTAGTTGCTAGTTACATTATGGAGCAACTGGGAAAACGGTTGCATGGTCATTGCCCAATTTTCAACTGTCCTATTTCTGTGAGCTTGTGCCTTCCTGTACTTGGCTGGTAGGAGTGAAATCAGATATGGGCTTCTGCTGTTGGAGTCTATCTGCTCAAGTTTCAGTGTGCTGTAAGGTATGAAATACTTTTCTGCTCACTATGGTTGCAAAGAGTTGTTATAAGTTACCATAACCTTCCTGTCAGCTCGAACCAGTCAGCTGCCTGCTGAACTACTGCTCACTGGATGTTTTTTTATACCACTCTGTGACTGTTATAATTGAATCCCAGGAGATAAGCAATTTCTGAAATGCTACTACTACTTTTTTTTTTTTTTTTACAGCTTTATTGGCCTTCAAACAACAAAACTACAAATTTAGAAGACATGCAAATGAAAAGAAACCATGAAAAAAAAAAAACGGTCCAAAAGGAATAGGAGCGAACAGGACCTAGAGTCCCATGCAAGGCACCTCCCTACTAAAACGTTAAAAATCTCGAAGGACTTGCGCAAAAGATAAACACAAGGAAACTGTTGCCAATGGCAACCACAATTACAACAGAGAATCCACGAGCAAGGCCTGCCAATATCAAAAACATTAATTAACTGATTCTTGTACACATTAGTAACAAAAACCTTGAAAGACTTTAAACTTAGGAAATTACTAGGTGTAGCTAATTTGCATATGAGGTTCCGGACTTTAGCACCACGATTGAAAAAAAGAGGACTGAAAAGTAGCGGTTTTACAAAAATGTGTTTCTAAGTACTGAAAGCATATACGCAGAGCCATGGCCTCACTTTCGTTTATAATTGCCTTGAGACCTCAAGAATGGCACAGGGATAGTTTTAAGTGTTAACAGTAAATCTAATATAGTCATTTTTATGAATAAAGTGATTCATATAGGTAGTGGTCTGAGTGAATGACCTTGATGTCCGTAACGTCACAACAGGAAGTCTATCGGTCTCATCGCCATTTCCGCTATACTCAAACACAGAGCTGACTGCAACTCCGAGCCTCCATTTTGAGCCAATTTATCGCCATGCCACGTAGATGTGTTGCTGGAGGGTGCAGCAACACGACAGACGGTGGATTCATGTTGCATTCAGGGCCCAAGAATGCTCAAACTGCAAAGATTTGGACGTGCTTTGTGAGAAGTTTACGGGCACATTGGGCAGCTACGAAGTGGTCTCTCCTCTGCTCTGCACATTTTACTGAAGACTCGTACAAGACCTCTGATGTGTTGAGAAGCGGTGGCTATAAGCCCGTATTGAAAGAGGGTGCAGTACCAACAATTAAAGAAAAAAAAACAAGTATTTATTTTATTTTTTAAAGTGAGTTCAGTTGTGGGCGACACGGTGGTGTAGTGGTTAGCGCTGTCGCCTCACAGCAAGAAGGTCCTGGGTTTGAGCCCCGTGGCCGGCGAGGGCCTTTCTGTGTGGAGTTTGCATGTTCTCCCCGTGTCCGCGTGGGTTTCCTCCGGGTGCTCCGGTTTCCCCCACAGTCCAAAGACATGCAGGTTAGGTTAACTGGCGACTCTAAATTGACCGTAGGTGTGAATGTGAGTGTGAATGGTTGTCTATGTGTCAGCCCTGTGATGACCTGGCGACTTGTCCAGGGTGTACCCCGCCTTTCGCCCATAGTCAGCTGGGATAGGCTCCAGCTTGCCTGCGACCCTGCAGAACAGGATAAAGCGGCTAGAGATGATGATATGAGATGAGTTCAGTTGCACCAGTTCTCCCGGAGTGTGAGCCGAGGGTTGTTGGTAAAAACCGGGACGGAACATATCGCTTAGGCAGTGACCTCCCCGCGGTTGTTGCTAAAACCAGTGACATCTCGTTCCATCCCGGGTTTTAGTAATTGCCTGAGCCGAGCAGTAATGGCAGAGTAGTCAGCAGGAGAGAATGGAGAATGAGTGGAGCAGCCGCCTGATTTCTAAACTGGATATTGCTGCCATCTCGCCCTTACGTGGAAGAAGCGAAAGAACGGAGAACTGAACAAACAACTGAAAGCCAGATTGTTTCAAAACAATCGGCCACAAGATAGGCCTTCAAGAAACGAGAACACAGACGGGTAAGCTTTGACTCTCATTTGGATACAAAACAACAAAAACAACACTCGTTGTTTACCTGAATTTAGATTAATACATGTAACTTGTATTGTGCGTTTAAGTTACCGGTATAAGATTATTTAATTTGCTTCAGAATGTGAATGTCTCAGTTCATCTGATTTATTTAATTAGCCTTTTACGTTTTATCAGTGAAAATGCATGCATGTACATGTCTGTTGCACAAGTTATAACACCTATCCTGTTTTAATGAGAGTCAACCCCCAATCAATGAAGTCAAATCAGTCTTAGTTGAGCAAGTCGGTAACGGTACTTCTTACATTCACCATAAATTTTTATTTATATGACTTTGGTCTATAGCTGTCAAAGGTTTTGGCCTTAAAACCGGTTACCGCTGTGACGTCACACACTCAGGGCTGGCTGGCTCAGCGGTGCAGCCCAAATGCCAACTTTGTGGTCGATTTTAACTCTCAAAAATATATTTTTTTATTCCCATTTATGTAGCATACAAGAGTCAAGGATGGAGATATTATCCACTCAGAAATTTATTTAAAAATAAAGGTTCTGCGTATATCCTTTAATTTCACTAGACTGGGATCGTCGTGTGCGAACATGACTTACATATTTTAAGAAACTAGTATCAGTGTCAGCATGTCCGTATAAAGAAAAACTAAGTCCTTGACTTCACGGTCATAGGTAAGAGGTAACAGATCCAGTTGAATAAGTCTTTCTTTATAGGACAGTTCTCCTTGCTTGACTTGTAGGATCCAACATGTAGCTCTTCTCTGTATCCTTTCAGCTTTCTGTTTCAAATGTGCAACGCCAGGGGACCACACTTCAGTGGTGTAGCACATCTGAGATTTCACCAGGGAAGATATAACGTTCTCCTTACTTTCACATCAGTCAGCATAGGACAAGTGTGTCGTTATAAGCCAAGTAATTTGTTTGCTTTGGCAGTGACTGCATGCAGATAAGAGTTCCCATGTCATTTTGTTTGTTATGCTTACCTAGGTCTTTCTCCTTTTTCACTTTTAATAGTTTCACATGTCTTAGATGACTCAAACCAGCCTGTCAGGCACCAGCAATCAGGCCATGTTCAAAGTCACCAAGATCACTTTTTTTTTTTTTAAACCCATTCTGATGTTTGATGTGAACGTTAATTAAAGCTGGACAGTGAGTGTGTACAACAAGAGAAAAAAAAATGATAAGTTTTCTGGCAGTTTAAGTGGAATCAGAAGGTTGGGGGTAAAGTACATAAGGATGACATCTTATTTTATCCACTTTTGCAAAGTACTATTTATTCTCTTCCAAATTACAGTGAGGAATTTTAGTTATCTTTCACCTCTAGTTAGGTTTGTGTTGTGCAGAAAGACAGAACTTTGGGCCCAAATTTGCCCACAGCAGGAGAAAAATTACATGAACAAAACAATAGGATAATGACTGAATTTGATAATAATCATAGAACAGAATGTCTTTATTGTCACTGCACAAATGTACAACGAAATTTAGCTTATCATAGGAGAGCAAAGCCGCTGCATACTTGTGCGCCACCACTCTTGGGCACTTCAGCCCAAGGCCGTCTCATGGTAACCTAACTGCATGTCTTTGATCTGTGGGGGAAACCGGAGCACCCGGAGGAAACCCACGCAGACAACATGCAAACTCCACACACCCACCTTGTTGG